>NW_015150838.1:702489-741394 GCF_000732505.1 Cyprinodon variegatus
TTTAGAGCGTTCAGGCTCTGGGTCAAATCTACAGCAGCTTCCAGGTCAAAACCTTCAGCTCCCATAACGGGGAACGGCTTTTCAAGAACTTTAATATTTGGGAGAGGGTGCGGTTGAGACCCCAACCTGGGAAAAAAAAAAAAAAAAAAAAAAAAAAAAAAAAAAAATCACCATCTAAAAATCCTCTCTGCCAAAGAACATTTAGCTTTAAAACCCATATAGCTAGTTATAGATAGGGATGCAACCACGAAAGATTTTTCTAACCGAAATAGAAGTACTGACTTACTCACCGATACGGAGTACTAACCAAAACACTAGTTGAGGGTCATAATCATATTGAACATATGATAATACGATAAAAATACAATAAAAGAGAAACCCTAAATCTATATGCTTAACTTCACGTTACTTAGTTTAGGTGTTTGATATTTGTTTACTTTTAAGCTTTTTACAAAATGATTAGAACTGGATATTAGTTTTAGCTCGCTTGGAAGACCTGCTGGAGAAGACATCTATTTTTTTGTTTGTTAGTTTTTTTTAATAGAGCAGATTAGAGTCAAACAAAAATAACAAAATAAAATAATATTTAAATCACAGACTAACTCTATTTTGGTCATATTGTATTTCACACGAGTAAGGCATTAAATTTCTCACCCCAGTCCTTAGGCGTTGTTAATACGCTGGGTTTGCCATCACACAGAAGGGAAGAGGAAGTTGCAGCTAGCAAGCAGATCCATGCATGCACCTAAAAGTTATCACTTTGCCACACAAAGGTTCAGAGGTAGGCAGTAGCTAGTTATATTTACTCAGTTACATTTAATTGAGTAACTTTATGATAAAAATGTACATTTAGGAGTGGTTTCACTGCACCTTACTTTTTATTTTTACTTAAGTAAAACCCTTCAGTTCTCTACCCACTGTGAGTGATTTTAAAAAAAAACATTAAAACCTAATATGCGTCATCAGACAGTATAAATTTAACTTAAATTACTATTCTCTTTTGTAAATAATCTTTGTTTAAATGTTAGTTGTATGTGCTGAGACATGGAGATCAATGTAATGTACAGAAACAAAGGAAATATTGTCAGTGGAGGTAGTGTTTTCTGTTCAGTCATGCATACTTTATATACTTCAAGAAATGGTTTCCTATGTTTTGTGTAAACAAAAAAAAAGATTTTGAGAAGATTTTCATGTGAATAAATGTAGTTCATTTTTTTACTGTAATCATAACTCTCTTCTAGCCTTTAAAATGTTATATTATAGTCTGTCTCATTATTTCATTTTAAACAATAGAAATGTACTCCTTAGTTGAGCAGCCTTTTAATCAAGTACTTTTTTACTCTTGTTATGTAATTGGTTGGATGACTATTTTTCACTTTTACTTCAGTAGAAACATGTTTGGGTATTGCTTCTTTGACAAGAGTATATATCTGTGTTACTCTACCCGCCTCTCAAAAGGTTAAGGTAAGTTCTTTCATCAATGGACACTGGAAAAGGAAGTTTTCAAGGTCAAACCTGAAATTCTGAAATGAAACGTCTACATGCTGGTGTTTTTATTTTTATTTTAGGCTAAATCGTTCAGCCCTGGAGTAACTCATATAGATCTTATCAAAAATAATTCCTCATAGCCATCATGAGGTATGGTGGTGGTGAGATGATAATTGGGGCTACAGGATGTCGATACTTTAGTCTTTAAGCTGCCGACTAATTCACCTGCATACCAAGGTGTTATCAAGTCAAGTATGTCACACTTAAAGCTTGGTTAAATTCGGTCACACAAAAGAATAATAATTCAAAGCACAGCAGCAAATAAAAAGAGAATATATGCTGCACTGCCCTAGTTAAACCCCTGATTTTATTCCAACACTAATGAAGTGGTAGGACAAACCAGAAGCTGATTTATTATTGTTACTAAAGGTGATAGTACAAGCTACTGAATCGTTGGGTGGATAAATTTTTCATACACTTCTTCTGCATTACTTAAATTATTGATAACCCATTGGACTATGTCCTATTTAACTAATTATAAGGCCTTACGAGAACTAAATGACTTCCTTTGTCTTGCTATTACACAGTTTGTTTACCTTTGGAGACAGAAAAAAATTATATTCAAATCTACTGGTTATTTATCAAATGCCAGTTAATCACAAACAGGAGATCTGAGTTATTATTCATATGGTTAGCTATTCTATGTACAGCCTAAAGTTAAAATCTCTAATGTCTCATTTGCTACAAACATGACCATCAGCAGCAAATAAATCCTGCCCATAAGTATCACATAAAGGCAGTACATGTACTTAACATCGCATATAATTATAATGGGTTTATAATAATCTTAACAATTTTAAAAAAGGGGAAAAAAATACAATGATAGAAAACATTCTCTCAATCAAAATGGTTTAAACTACTTAGTAAAGCATAGAAATCCAGTAACCTTTTGACCTGATAGACAAATGACAGAAGATTCCTGCTGAAAACCAGCCATCCCTGGTTTCAATGGTTTAGGGTCATCTGGCCCATACAGGAACTTTTTACTACATCATCTTAAAGAGCCATCCCTCTCTAATCAATTTATCCTCCTTTAATTTAGAATATAAACTTTCCCCTGCATCTTATGGCTGTTTCTGATTCAAAATTTCTGCATTTTTAATACAGTTCTCAATAGTTTAAATATCTGCAATTTGGATTTGTCAATGCTTTCTATACCTGCATTTATATTAATAATAGCATATATCAATAAGCATTGTCTTGTTGGAATCAAAATGCGCCAAAAAAAAAATCAAAAACCTTCATTTTTGAAATTTTTCTTCTTCTGAATTCAATGGAAAAGTGAAATGTGTGCACAGTAAATCAGATATATACTGTGTAAAATTACAAGTCGTATCAACATAATCTGATCTTTTGCTGGTTCATGAGTGGATTAGATTTAAGCACTACAATGTCAGTTAACAGCAATACACTGTGAGCGTGAAGGTTGTTATAGGGAGGCTCAAACTGCAGCTACTTTTATTATTCTCAAAATGAACTCAGATATGGAGAAGACACCTGAAAAGGCTCTGTCATTTCTGCTGAGAGTAAAGCCACTCCTGTTTAACACTTTAACGGGTGTTTGTCAAAGACCATGCTGGACTAGTAATTGGGGGCAGGATTAAAGTAAACATCTATATTTTCTCAGGAATAACCACAAAGACTGCTGTTTTCATAACCCTGGCTTGTAATCTCCAATTTAAGATGCTGAATCCTATTCATTCTCCCTTTCAAAATAATACAGTCCTTATTTTAAAGCAAGTGCTCTCACACACATCTAGTGTCACGTTGCCTCTACTCCTAATATAATATCAGTCTTAATTAAGTTAACAAAAAGGTTTCAAAAAAGGCCCAGAAATTACACCACAACAGCATTAGGGGAAGTTAGAACACCTGATACTAGAAAAATTAAACCCGTTTTGCTCTAGCTCCTCTTGCTTAGCTCTATATCACCATGAAAATGTTTTAAATTTCAATTGTTGCTTTTTCAGAACCAGCGCTAGTTTTTTTCAGATCTGGCTTTTTTAAATATAATAATCTATAGCAGGTATTAAGCATACATTTTAAATGAACCCACATTTCTGTATGTTTTCCTATTGGTCTTGTAATGTTATTTTAAATATCATATTGTCAATACTCTAATTTCCTAAATTTTTTAAGGGAATAAACATGGAGCTAACAGTTTTTGCTAAAGCTTACCTTGTTGACTGGTACTAGGGTATAATAATAGGGATTCATCCAGGTGTGTCTGGCCATTGTTGTCATGGTTACTGAGGTCAGACGCACCTTGATTAATCAGTTTGTCCAGCAATGAAACAAAGGAGAAGGCTGAAGTTCAGGAAGTAGTGGAGCTGTGCGTAGAGCCCATTTAAGCTACATTAGTTTGAAATGCCAATTCAGTTGTTACTGTTTTAAAACAGTGATGTCAAGTTTAACAAAATTTATTTTATTTTAATTTTTTTTTTTGCTTTACACATTCAGTGAAATCCATTCTGTTCCAAATACAAATAACCACTCATGACAGAAAGACAAAAATGCAAAATAATGAATCAAAGGTAATGAAATAAAATGAAAAATTATGCAGTTTATGATATAAGTGCACTTTGAGGTGGGAAAAAAAAATCTCTGCGAAATGTTCAAATAAATCCCTTTATCTTTAAATTAATGACAACATCCCTGGTTTTCAATGGATCCTTTTAAGATCACAGTGTGCGATCCAGCTCAAGACTTTCGGACGTGTTGCTCTTGTTAATCCCATCAGTTAATACTCTCTGGAACGCCACTACAGGAAAGGCAAATCAAATCAAATCCAACCAAGCAAAATCTCATCAGACAGATGTACCAACCAATGACACCGATAAATCAATCTAACTGTAAAAATATAAGAACACACACCAGTATGCACATACACACACTTTCTGATCAAGGCCTGAAGGCTTTCATGTAATAATCACCTTTGGGAGTGTTAAGCATGGAACGCCCACTGTGTCTGTGCATTCATTTAATACACCGCCACACAGCCAGTTATAAACAATACTTCTGGCGGAGCATTTTTTAACTAAATCTGATGCTAATAAATAAGGTAAACTCCAGTTAATATTTAAAGCTAATCATAGCCACAGAGCTGGAGAACAGACAAAGATAGATTGCTGCCCGCCGGGGCAAAGAGAGAGCTTTCTAATGGATGATCCCAGTAGACTGAGGTCTCCACTTTCCTCAGATTTTAATTCAAAAGCTCTTGTTCTAAAACAATATTCTCACAATCCCAGCTGAAATCAGCCATAATTAACCTAGCAAGCTTTTGACAAAAGCCGTACAACCATTTGTAAATAGATGACAAAGGGAAGGAAAAAAATGAGAAAGCCTCAAGATCATGTGCCAGGGTAAACCAGAGCAAAAATATTCTTACATACTTTAGAGCCATCCAAACAAAGTCACATGATGAGGCCTTTAAATTTTCAATGAATGACATCATGCTAACCATCAAACAAATGGGTAGTTACTGTAGGAAATTAGTATTATTCAATGTTTTTTGTGCTCTGTATATTCTCAAAAGGTCTGGTAACAGGAAAGCTGCACCAGATGTTGGTAACTACCCAGGTTATATAAACATACAAGTAAATAAACGACATGCTACTTCATTATGTGAGTTATATTTGATAAAGTGGAACACAGTTGTTCAAGTGCAATGTGTTTAAAATGTAGGAAAAAACAGCTTTTTAAAGATGAGTTGTGTATTGAAAATAAGTCCCGTGCATCGCTAGAGTATCAGCCTCAGTTCCCTTCAACAGAATTTTACAGAGATTCAAGTCTTTATTTTCATCTCTGAAGCCAATTAATTCATTTGGCTGGATGTGCAGTCCACCCTCGTATTATCCTCAAGACTGCCTGAGAACAATTTGACATTAATACTTCATTTATCAGTCTGCCAATATAGGGTGACAAAACGGCCCACAACATGATGCTCCTACCTCCAGAGTTCCTGGTTGGTGGGGTTTCTTTTGAATGATATCCGCTGCTATTCCTCCAACAAAAACCTGCCGTATGTACAGTAGTGATGTCCAAGGTTTTAATTCTGGTCCATATGACTTTACTAGACTCTCTGCTTATTCTATCAGCTTATTTAAATGTTTAGCAATAAGCTTTTAGTTAAATCTAATGCATATTTTCTTTAGTTACATGGTCTTTGCATTTGAATGGATTAGATATTGTTTTATTGACAAACTTAAAGTTATTAATTCCAGGTCTTTGCAAAGATGTGGTAATTGATTTTTGAAGTTACTTCTTTATTTATTTTTATGACCGCTGTTTCAGAAATCATGAAAGAAAAACCCTGATTTCAGTAGATTAATTAAGAAATTTTGTGGGATTTCTGAAAATAATAACTAGATTTTAGAAATAAATCTGCAATCAATGCCAGTAGTACGTTTTGCACCATAAGAGTTAGAAAGGAGAAACCATCACATTTCAGTTAATATTTTTACTTTCTATGCATGGTTGCGATTGGCTTTGTCTTTTTGTTAAATACTTATTTCTTTTATTCATCAACAATGCTTACATAAGTACTTATTTGTTTATTAAAATTCCTTCGCAATCATAAGTATTTGGCATCTTGACTGACATGATGTTCATTTCATACCCTTAGCTTGATCAGAAATGAATTTAAACAGAGGAGTTTTGGGATTTTTAATAAATTAATTTACAGATTTCTGATAATATTCTTGTTTGGAAAGATATTTTAGGAAAGAGGTTGATTCATATTTCACAAAGAGAATGTGCAGCAGTGGTGGAGGGAAATGGAAGGGTGGAAGGAGGCATTAGGAATGTGGGAATCCAGCTATGTCATGCTGGATGTAGTAGGGATGGGGGGGGGGCACAAACTCGCCCATAACATGAATGTTAAAAAAAAAAAAACGGAGGGACAGATGTTTTCCCATAGTGTCAGTGTCTGTCCAGCTACTTTCCAACTGACTCCTCTTACATAACCTCCTCCCCTCTTATTTTTAAGGCTTCCGTCTTTGTTTATTGGTTTATTTCTCTCACTTTTCAACCAAAAAATCTTATCACATTTGCACCATACTAACCCCTAATAACTCATCCAAAACTAAAGCTTTTGGCTGTAAAACACTATAGCTGCTGTTGCACTAAAGGAGCAAAAAACAAACCATTTTAATCCAGGGATAAAATTATTAACAAGAGGAATACAAAAATGCATTTGTTCTCCTTACTGATACAGATTCAGCTTACTCAAAAGGAATAAAAAATGCAATTGTTTTAGTCTTATTTGATTGAGATTTAACCAATTTACAATATGAATACAATACCGAATGAATGTGCTGCATGTGAGGGATTAATTCCACTAATAATCACTAAAATCTCCATGCTAGCAATAATTGCTTACATAATTACATTTACTGCAAGCTTTCAAACATGTGAAACATGGATCAATCCTGCTTGGTCCGAATAACAGAAACATACATATTCTGTTTCATCTCATGTCCCTAAAGCTGAAATCCTTCCTCATCAGCTGTAATCTACTAATATCAGCAAGGTCGTGGCTCATATGAAGGCTCCATTTTCTATTGGCCTTCTGTATTTCAATTTTATCTTTCAGGACAACAGTCGGACATAACAATGAGCAATCCAAGCAATGCAGATGGTTTCACTTGTCGCAAATGCAAGACACCATAAACACATACTCATGCACAGTGAAAGCCATTTCTTGAATCTCATGCTCTCCAAGCTGCCCTTCCCCCACCCTGAGATCACTCTCATTCTCACATGCGTGCACCTTGATTAATTAACGGCTGAGCCTCTGAAGCTGTTCTGACCTTTTCTTAACCCACATTTATATACACACGTTAACAAATGGCACTAACGGAATCAAAATGGAGCCCGCTAGGAACAAGAAACGGTTTTCCTTCATTCTGTGCAACATGTAAAACATGCAGTGTTTAGAAAGAGCTAGGTCTCTATAATAAGGCTATCTCATTATAGGGAGGTTGTTTTAATCACTAGGCCTGCCTAATGAAAACAACCCTGGTATCAAACATCGATTTCAGTATCAATTTGCTAATGAGACTTTATCCCTTACTCAACTGATCAGCAACAAATCCATATTTCTTTCATCTAATTTTGAAAGTCAGACACTAATTACATTTTAAATATAAATTTCAAAGCATGAAAAAAAAGGCAGTATCCTGGTGGCCTGTAGCGTCTGCATCAGTGTAAGCCTTTGGGAACCCGCAGTAGGTGTGCTAAATCTATAGGTATTAGTCATCTGCATTAGTGCCATACATCCAGATCATCTCCATGTACTGAAACCAGATTCAACACGTTCCAACAGAGGAACCAGAGTCAAAAGATATTTAAAAGGGGCGTCTTGACTAACTAACTAGCAAAGGTGGCTAAGAGTAGACTCACTTTTATTTTTCACTATTACAGCAGCTTATGTGATCTCTAGCAGACCCCAACAGAGTGAGCAGGAAGGTTTACCTGGTCATACCACTCCCGGTTGGTGCAGGTGCACTCAGGCCACCATCCTCCTTGTCCACTGGAGTTGTTGCCATTTACTTTGGGTCCACCCTTGGACTGGCCCTTTGGGTTGGGGCCTCCGGGGCCTCCACCAGACATAATCTTGCCCTTACTTCTCCCCAAAGTGCCACCTCCTCCTCCTCCACCACCACCTCCTCCACCTCCCATGTTTCCACCCCCTCCTGAGGCTGGAGGGGGTAAGGTCTGTCCTCCCCCATACCCAGGTGGGTATCCATAGGGCTCGGCCTGCCAGTCTCCTCCGTAAGCCGGGGCATCCATCCTGCGCAGAGCTGCCATACGGGTCACCTCATAACATTCTGGGCACTTGCAGCAGTGGTGGTGTTTGTGCATGCTGGCTGTGCTGGCTGGGCTGACGCTGAGATGAGCGGCGTGGCACTCGGTCTCTGCTGCCTCCTCAGATCTCACACGGCACGCTGTGATCGGCACACAGAGCACTTACGCCGAAGGAAATAACACAAATCACTGGAATTTGTACAGATTTCCCTTCTTTTTTCGTTTTTTTTCTCTTTTTTTTGGTCAAATCCGGCTGTTCCCCGCCTTATTCCTCGTGGACGAAGAGAAAAAAAAAAGGCTGAAACTGAGACAGATGGGAAGCAGCAACAGAAAAACAAAAATACAAAATGGGCACGTAGTCTTTGTCCTCTTGACGTAGAAGATCAAAGGAAATATTTAAGATATTGTATGCCACCACGCAATCAGAGACCAGCCCTGATGATAGAAATTATAGAAATTTCTTCTTGCTTCTCTTGGCTCACAGTGATACGCATATAAATTCATAGATATATAGATTCTTTTGTTTATATATCATATATATTTACACACACAAATACATATAAAAATATTAATATAAACAGACGAGCACAAATACGGATATGTACAAGGATAAATGTATATTTATATATATAAATATCTATATGCGTGTGTACAAATATATATATAGATATATAAACAATATGTATAAATAAATGATATCCGCAAATGAAAATCTTCCTTTGTTGATTTTGTATCTTCTTGATGTGTCAAAAAAAAATCTCACGTTTTTTTTCTTCCTCCTGCGTTGAAAATCGTTGCCTTTCGCTCTCTGTCTCTTTTCCCAGCCTGCAGAGAGGAGCTGAGCGCTGGATCGCCTCTCAGTCAGCTTGCCCTAGATGTGGATTATTCAGAGAGATGCGAGGAAGCAAGAGGGAGGTTGGTGAGAGAGAATGGGAGGTGGTGGTGGTGGGGGGGGATCGGGATACGTAGCAGCATCCTTCTAGCAGCTCAGTCCTGACAGCCACAGCCAATCAACTTGCAGCGTTACCATCAGCAGCAGCAGCACCAACAGGACTGAGCGCTTCACTAGCTGCCTCTTAAAGGGCCAGCGACATGGATGCCTCACTGCTGCCTGCCTTGGGTGAGGAGGCACTTCTTTATGAAGTACGCCATGGTAAAAGAAAAAAAAAAAGCATGACAAACGTTTGTTTCCTTGATATTTTAAGAGAAAGAGCAAGGGAGTCGTAATCCGCAATCAGTCAATGACGACCCCAGACAGTAATCCATCAAAAGAGAGTTTAATCCATGTTTTTCATCAGGCCAGTGCAGCCAAAATCCAACTTACAATGACCACCCCTGTCCCTCCAACTGATCACTGGCTGCCTCCTCCGGTCATCTCTAGTTCAGCCACAGACTTAGCGGCTGGCCTGTGCTGTGCTATCAGTGGCATTCCTCAGGCTCTCTGCCACAGCTCACATCAATGAATAACCTCACAGTAGAAGTATCACTGTGTATTACTTTTACTAGTAGCGGGGAAATTCAAGTGTACCAGCAGCAAAGAGGCAGGCAATTCAAAGAATTTTGATCCACACAAAGGTACAAAAATAAGAAACAAAGTGAGAATAAGAGACTGTAGAGTATGTGCAAATGAACAGGATAAGAAAGTGCAGTTATTCAAATCAATTCAAATACATGTCAGAATAGGCTGCTCTGCAACAGCTTCATGCATGGGCTGGGAAACGGTCTAAAAGTGACGATATTCTTGTCTCTCAGCACCTGCAGTGAGCTAAGGAGGCATCCTGGGACAGAGCTGGCCTTCTCGATGAATCTAATCTAACAGTTTCCTCTCAGCTGTAGAGAAGCTGCTGCTTTAACAGTCTTCATCCCCCCCCCCACTTTTTCACTGCGGGTTGTTGTTGAATAATTTTCCCGCTCATGTGCAAGGCTCGGTCAAAATAAGCTCAGCGGAAGAAATCTGCCCTCGTGGAGCCTGGTTTAGAAACCGTTGGGGAATTATTTCAAGTTCACAATGATGACATCAACGCATGTGTACCAAACCAATAAGATTACACGCTTTGGCTTTCAAGTGGGTGGAGGAAGAGACTGAGAGTGTGAATGTGTAAAGGGAAAAGAAGAAAAGGAGAGCATACATGGCTTTCATGTTACTGTGGCAGTTAGATTTTTCAGTAATTTGATAGGACTGCCTGTGAGCCATTTTACATGCTAATGAATTTATGGTTTAATTCTAATATGAAACATCTCGATATGGAAAGAGAAGGTTTGTCTTTAGAGGGAGCTGGTGGAAAGTGTTACACTGTCGCCATTAAAGCCCTGTACGTATGTATTATTAATGAAATGTGATGGGGAACAGAGCAGGGTGTGTCATTGTGGGGTAGAGTGTGTTTAAATGTAGCCTTGCACGTTATCAAATCAAACTTAAATAAAAAGCTTTTCTCGTTGTATGCACAGTTAAGGCAAACGTTTCCCTGTTCAAAGAGTGACTGTACTTTCAACATTGAATGTCAATTAAAAAAAATATAAAATAAAATAAGCCTGCTGTAAGTACAATAGTAATATAATAAATAGCTATGCAGAAAAGAGCATCAGCTTGCAACATTATCTGTTTTTTATATCATGGGGCTTATAATAAAACAGTGCACCTTTGCTATGTTTCAGCTTTAAATTTAACATCAGTTTAGCATTCTGATCAAACTAAAAAAGGATCTTAGTATGAAGCTTTGCTGCATTCTGTAACAACCCTTCTAAGAGACTCACACAGCAGGCTCAGCCACACTTAATTACATGCAACAGTAACTCACTTCTTTCTAATGATATTCTTTCACTCCATCCTAGTCTCACCACCAGGAACTGCAATCCAATACAGAAGCAAGGAACCTCTAAATGCTTCAGGATGAGGCCACAAACCCCTCTGAGGTCAATGAGGGTGGTGAGGTAGAGCTTTGAAGCAAACGATGGAAGCACATCAATCCAGACACACACCTGACCGCTTACATACTGAAACTAAACCTTCCCACTTTTATTCTATGGCTATAGTCAGGGCAGTCAGAATGCGTAAATAAATAAACTGAACCTAAGATACTGATTTGCATTATTAAGAAAAAAACTTGAAATGAAAGCAGGGAGTGTCTTCTTATAATATTATCTATATGAGCGACAAATTTGTAAAGCTAAAAAGAACAGGGTTGTATATTATACAGCAAAGGCAAACTTTAGGTTTGAACCAAGGCTTAATGATAATCCTGATAATTATTTTTTCAGTTATACCCTATCAAGAGTTACAACTGGACTAAGGATTGTTCTGATAATAATCATTAAACAACGAATTAAGAAGTAAAACGTTAAATTCATATATCAGCTCCAATTTAAGACAGATGCATTAAAAAAAAAGGATCAGAGTAAAAGTTTTAAATAAAAGCTCAATACCACTGATTGTTTAACATTAAATATCCAAAATGAAGAGAACAATGAGATCGGTTAATTATTGCTGCTGTTTTTAATCTTTATAGTAGTGGTAATGCTGCCAAAATGTTTAAAACCTAAATTACCCAAAATAAGATGGAAATAAATATACTTAAATAACAATTTTTAATTAATTGCAATAGAATAGAAAATAATGTAACTCATAGAATTAAATAAAGAATGTAAATAAATCTCAAATAGGTTAAATTTATATAAAATTAAATACAGTCAAGTGTAATTAAACCTAGGTGAACGATTCATCCATCTAACTTATATGCAAGTTCAAATTATATTATATTAATGTAACAGCCAGAGGGCTTAATCAATACTTTTTATTTTGAATAAATGTGCGTTCTGAAAATCTCCTTGGCAAATTAAAAAGATGCATTCAATTAGGAGACTCTCAGTATACCACCTTGCAGTTCCTTTAACACCATCAGCTCAGCAACAGTCTGCACAGACCTTATTACATAAACCCACCTGGACATCCTGGCATAAACCCGCACACATACACATTCAGTTAATAACAAGTATTACAACCCCCAACCACTGCACAAACCGTGCATTGAGCTTTTCAGTCATTTCTAGGCATTTCTCTGAGAAGCTGTGTGACTGCTCCTTTGTCACCTGACCGGATGTAGGACCATAAAAGGACAGTCGGTAGTGAGGCAGTCTTAAAGTGGCAGGGTCCCAATAAAAATGGACTAGGCATCTCTGCTGTAGCATTTGATTATTGCAGGAATGATGAAGAAGCATGTTTTATATGTAGTTTCAATAGTAAAGGAACCTAAATATGCAACTCTACATTTAATACATGAAACCTATGTGGAAGTACGTAGAATAAGGTCTTAAATAAGGGGGTTAAATAACAAAATGAAATGCCAATTAACCAAAAACACTATTAAATAGGTTTTAGTTGCAAAAAAGAAAAAAATTAGAGGAAAAGGGCGAACGGAAAAAATGCCCACTAAGAGAAGCTAAAAAATAAGAGCTGAGAAATACTGTTTGTGCAAGCATAAAAGAAATGAAGCCAAAGGAGAAGAGCCATGAAAGGGATGCAAGTAGGTGGTAAAAAAGGAAGGTGAGGATATTCAGAAAAAGCATAAAGGTGCTGCAGGTCCATGACAGATACCACAGTGGAGAAGAGAAGAAGCTGAGGTGCCCTGTGTGTGGGCAGAAATGCAATTACTAGAGGGGGCTTTACTGAAGCATGGTGCTGAACAGAAGGGGAAGTAAAAATAGAGAGATGCAGAGAAAACAACAAAGTGCTTATGCATCTGTGAGTGCAGCGGAATGCTAAATAAACTGTAATTGCCCACTCACCCCGCTACAGACAAGTGCAACGCACCTGAAATCAGTGTGCTTGCTGAGTGTGCATCGTGGCAAATGTGTAAAGATGGTGTGAAATCAGAGCAGAAAGAAAGGAATAAAAAAAAAAACATTAACAGGAATTAAAAGAGGAATGGAAAAAGACAACATGAAAAACAGAGAAGCGAGGAGAGAGATAGAGGCAGAGCTGTCTGTAGGGATGCAAGCGGGGGAGGAATGTGGTTTCCATGGTAACTGGGGGGGAGCTCTGGGTGTCCGTTCCAGCTCCGCACTGCACCGGCCCTTGCCTCTCAACCGCCTTGCTATCCCTCTCCAGCCTCCCCCACCGCATCTTTCTCAATAGCCCCCCCCCTGAAACACACACACACACACAACCCCCTCGTCTCTCCTCCTTTCCCCTGCCTCACCTCCCTCCCCCAATGTGACAGTGGGAGGATCAAACATGCACACAACCTGTGCCGTCACTGGATTCTCATGCAGGCATTATCATCCATGCACACTGAACCCATGTGCTTACCGCCTGCACCCCCCTTGTTTTTTCACCCCTTCAACTCCCCTGATCTTCACGCCTACAGCCCTCCAGCCCCACCGCCGCTACCGACTCATTGCACTAGATCGGGGCGCAGCTGAGAAGCTAAGGGCCTGCGGCCACTGTGCTGCCATGAGCCACTGGCCGTGCTGTAATAGGGAACGCATGTGAACACAAGGGCCTGTAAAAGCACGGAGGAAAATGGCAGGCTGCTGAGACATGAAACAAAAAGATCAGGACTGATCCGATTACAAGTGTGAGCAGCATATTGGCCAGCCTCTGAAGAAACTGCTGAACATCTTGTTTATCTGGCAAAAAGTTGTTTCATCTGAGGCCAAAAGCAGCAGTTGAAGAAATTAGATCCTTCAGTTAAGCAAATAAACGTAAGAATGTGTTCACTATAGATGCTGTCATTCAATTTAAACTCTAGACAGAAATATTTAATGGAAAATCTTAAATAATCTGATTAAAAACGCCCCAAAAAGGAGACCCTCACATTTTTCAGTATTTAAAACAGATGAACAAGGAGTTTATCATTGTAAAGTTAAATAAAAATGTGTATAGTTTGAAAACCTTTTCACAAATAAAAATCTAAAATAGATATCTTGCTTTGATTTAAATATCTGTTGAATTTTTTTTCACAGCAGTTACAGCAAAAAGTATTTTGAGGTATGGACCATGACACATCTAAAACTGGAAGGTTTTACCCACTCTTTGTAAAATACAGCAGCTTGTAGTTATTTTTTTGCAAGTTGTCAATTCTTAAACAGTTTGCTTACGCTTGATATCTAGTTGGAAGGTGATTAATAGACTCAACAGTTATCTCAAACTGTGCTTTGGCTTTCCTGCTATTTTAAAGAAGCCTAGTCGCATTGTATGACAGAGGAAACAGGAAAAGTCCAGAACACTACATAAATGTAGGTGTTCACTAACGTACATCCTAAAGCTGCAGAAGCATTCAGATTTACAGACAAGTTTATAGATCCTAGAGTACATGGCCTTCTTATTAATGATACTAGTGATAGCAAATCTATTCTTAAGCTCTTACGTTAAATTGACAGAATTGTTTTATACTTTTTGTAAATGCATACAATATTTGTGTTTGTTCAAGTTTCCATTTAGTAATACAAGCTGCAAGCAGGTGGCGCACAACAGTGTTTAAGTCAGTTGAATAAGCCTGGTGAGAAAATCCTGTTCAGGTTAAAAAATAACCGGGGAAATAGAACCAGGAGAAAGCTTGGCAAATATTGTTTAATTTGCACGTAAATGTTTTTTTTTCAGTCATGGTATTTGACTAGGTCCTGTTAGTTGTGTTTGAAGGTAAAAAATAACTAGAATTTTAATTAACCATTTACCACCCAAAACATAAACCCTGCACCTTGTATTAAGGCGCTTTAATTATCCAGGCTTAGCATTACCACATGTCTAAAGAATATCGGCGAGTTTGAATTAAACACTCTCAAAAATATGTTGTTGAAAAGGAACTAAATCATCGGGATGAACTTTCTTTCTTTGCATATTTACCTGACCAGTGGGGCCTTAATTGAAAACTTTACAAGTAGTTGTAAATATCTAGACTTAGTTAATCCTGAATCAATTACTGCCTGGCTTTACTTACCTTTGGCATCTCGACGAGGGAGCGCGCCACAACACCAGAAACTCGTTCCACTTTGAGAGGACTGCTCCTGCTGGTCACTCGCACCCGAGACACAGCTTCATCCTCCAGGTCCTGCCATAAACAGAGAAGTTTATATGAAACAGCATGGATTCTGCCTGATAGAAAGCCCAGCCATGGAGTGGTGACCTATCCAGAGATACTCTCCAAGCAACTATGAATATGATGAAGCAGGCAAAGAAGAGTAGATAGATCTTTTGGGTTACACTAAGGGCTTTATTTTAGGTGTTTACATTGCTAAGAAAAAGTTTGTGCTGCTCTGTCAAACTCTAAAGTGATCAGCCATACGGGTTTGTGAGATCTCTGTAACCGACTAACACGTGCATCAGAGAGTTTGGTGACTGCATAAACACAGCTGAAACCAAATTGTTACTTCGACACTACATTTGTTTATTTATTTGGATCCCCATTAGCTGTCAGTAATTTGACAGCTATTCTTCCTGGGGTCCCTTTAAAATTACAGATACACAAAATATATCAAATGATCACATCATAAGAACAACTATAAATTTCAAATGATATCACATTACAGTACAATATGTTAAACAAATATTCATATATTAAGACTATCAACAAAGTATTTTTTTAAAGTGTTTTAAATGCACCTTTCGTAGTAGCAGTCAAGATGTTATGAGGCAGTTTAACTACATAAAAGCACAAATCACCTTTTTTGCTCACTGTCTGACTTTGAATCAGGATAAACGTTTAATAATTTGTGTAATTCTAAGTATTATTTTTTTTATAAAAGTGTTGAAATGCTCACAAACGTGTAATATGCCTTTTAGCAAATGTGAAACAACCAGATTAAGATGTACCGGTAATGGCTTTATAAGGACTAGCTGTCGATGTTTTTCAAGACAACACCTCAAACACACAGCTGCATTGATTGATGTCTTGGCTGTGTCTCAGAGATGATGAGCAAACAATCCTGCAAAGTTGTTAAGAGATTGTCACCATCTTTAATAAAGCAAGGCTTACAGATTTGACTGAAACCCAAAGAGCGAGAAGCTCCAAATTAAAGTTTGCAAATTCAGTCAGGGATAGGAAAGTCTTGATACGATGTTAACATTTCAGATTTATATATAATTTTTATGATATATCTAAGCTTTGAGCATTTGCTGATACAGATATTAACTTGATACAAAAAGCATAAATCATACTTACTTTTACTGATTATTTTTTAGTGTTGGATGTCACATTACTCAAACAAAGAACAGTCAACCCCAATAGGTATGAGAACACCATCTCGACTTTGAGTATTGGGAGCCAGCATCCTGTTGTAAAGGTTTTTTTTTGTTCAGGAGGGAGTGGTGCACTTCACAATACAGGTGGTATCTTAAGATGGCCTCTTAGGTACAGTATCTAGCAATTATGACACCTCAGCACATTAAATAGAAAGTTAAAGCTCAGGCATTAATGGAATAACCCTTAACTTCCAACCAAATTGTTAAAAAGAGCCTTATGACACCAAAGTAAACAGTTATCATCTTCACCGCAAAAAATTGAACTCTAAATAAGTGTTTTTTCTTAAAATAAGTGCAGTTTTTTTCTTGAATTGAGGAGGTAACTGAGACACTTTGGCAATGTAACAAGACAATTTATGTTTAAAATAAGAAAAAAAAAACAACTTGACTGTCTTATTTCAAGAGCACATTATTTGATTATCTTATTTTAAGAGTAAAAGTACTCATTCCATTGGCAAATCATCTTATTTCCCTATTCAAATTAAAGTTAAGCACACTTATTTTGAGAAATTTTTACTTATTTCTAGATAGTTTTTGCAGTGTAATCCTTGCTTTTCCAGAATATCTAGCAGAATTTTCCGTTGCAAATAACTGTCATGAGCGCATGAAAGACATGAAAATATACATCAATCCATCCATCTTCTACCACATTTCCACCAGGCTCACCGGGGGCTGGAGTCTACCTCCAGCTGTCTTTGTGCAAAAAGCGGGTTACACCCTGAACCGCTCACAACTTAGGCAAATTCAGACACCGATTAACCTAACGGTTATGTTATCCCATTGTTGGAGGAAGCTTAAGTACAGACAGAACCCACGCATGCATGGGGTTTCATTTGCTTGAGTTTAAATAACTAAGTATAAATAATCTGTGCAAATATACCTCCCAAAAAAAGTAAAAGTAGCTCTTTAACATTATTACTTAAAGGTGTACTGCCATGTTAAATGCTTATAAAAGAAACATTTGATCACAAATAAAAAAGGCTATACATACCAAGCATCCATCCTGATACTGTTTTGAGTCCTTTTTGAGCCTAAATAGAATTCCAGCATGGCCATGATCAAACATAAACACTGATGTGGAGCCATCCTCTGGCAGTATTGCTGAACTATAAGAAAGCCAGATAGCTCCAAAAGAAGCAACTATCTAATAGAGACCAAGCATTTAACAATTCCTCACAGAGAAGTGACAGCTCACCGTGTTCGAAAACAAACGGATATTAATCAAATCAACTGAAACTGATCAACAGCAACTCTGAGTTCTAGTGAATCCTCCCCAGAGCGTCCTATCAGAACATCAAGGGAAAAGAAAATTATCATTCCTGCCCAACACATAATGGGACACAGAATCAAGGTAAGAACCATCAAATCTATCAATTTACAATATTATTTGAACTTAAGAGACTAATAATAGCTTTGCTATGACTAGTATTAGTATTATAGATCGAATCTATCCACCACCTTAGCAGCCACATCTGAAAGCCTCGGCAGCGTTAGCTTCTGCTTCAGTGAACGGTGATATTCATAGTGTATTCCGAGTGCTGTTTGAGTCTTATCCCTTTTGGAATAAAACTTTTTTTTGTGTTTTTTCACAGTGGATATTGACCTTTCTTCATTATTTTCCCACTTCACCGGGAGGTGCTGCCTGGCTTAGCCACGGTAGGCTGCGTCCTTGTTAGCTGCACATGTGCAGTATCGTATCTCCTTTGTTATTGTAAATATACACGGAGGGCTTTACTTACTGACAAACTGAGCACAAACAAAGAGTTAAACACTAAATAACAAATAATAGCAGGATGTGGTGATCTTTCAGACATACTTTCAATGCATCCTGAGTGAGTTGCTTGCATATACATTTACAGGGGTGTCAAACCGGTTCCAGAAAGGGCTGTGTGGCTGCAGGATTTCTTTCCAACCAAGCAATAGCACACCAGACTCCAGTCATCTCATCAAGGGAGTCCCATCTTACTATGATGACTTGATGAGATTTTTATATATACATAAATACATATACATATATATATACATATATATATATATATATATATATATATATATATATATATATATATATATATATGCAGTGAAGAATGTTAAATTACACTATGCGTAAAGTAGCCGGCAAAGCTAAAGAATATTGCGTACCTGAAATGTATGCCCACCATTTCTGCAATTTAGACCACAGAGTCCAGTAAACGTCACCAGAGGGCAGCCTTTAGAGCAGGCCATCACTAGTAACGAGTTCTATATAAAAATAATACCAAAAGCTCTGGAAAAATTACTCTGCAGCAGCTATGTGAGACAACATCTACTCTGCTCTCCTTTTCAGTTTAAAAAGTGTTTATATAGAAACAGCCCTTAGCCGTGAGGATGCAGGCTGGGGTACTGCAAAAGAACAAACAGGTAAGAGTAGGCATTTGAATTTATGTCATGTCTGCAGTCTTTTCTCAGCATTTACTTCAAATTCAAAGCTATGTTACTTGATGAGACCTCATGTAATGTCAGAGATGGTTGTTTGCTTTAAGCTTTGACAGCTTTATTTCCTTACGGCAGAGGCAACAGTCGGTGAACAGAAAGTAGAAAATTCAGAGCTGCTCCTCCCTGCTTCCTGCTTTGGGTACTGAAAGCAGCTAAGGGTCTGCCCTTTGCACCGACATTCACAGACATACATAAAAAAGACTCTAGGTGTGCTTAAAATGGGTTTATTTTTTTATTTGTTATTATTTCTCTATAAAAATGTTACCACCACTAAGAGAGTTTGCTCTGACAAGGTTGTCAATATTTAATCCAAAGACGGGCTTTCCTCCTCTCTCACCGATTACTCTGCCCAAAATCATTGAATTTGCAGACTCATTTAGTTTCCCTCCCACCCTTCACTCAGGTGACAGCAGGGTTTGAATACAGATGAGCACTTCAGTGGATGTACATTAAGGTCTTCTTTTTTTTCTCCCCTCTCGAACTCCCCAGCAGGAACACTTCAGCCTTCTATGCACACCACAACCAGCTGGTATCCAAAGGAGGAAAAACCAGAGAATTAGAAAGTCAACAGGGTGGATCACAGGGCTACAGAGAGGACATAAATTAAGTTCAGACTGTGGTCCTAATTTTAATTTCAGCATCTTAAACTGGGGAAAGGCATAGTCTGAACACATGGAACACGAAGAGGCAGCAATTCATGCTTAACTTATTCAGCAATTCCTTAACAACAGCTGCTTATTTACTAAAAAGTATGACAAAACACAGAGGAATACTTTGATTTTTAAAGCCGAGTAGTTTGAATTTCTACCTTAGAAAGTATATAACTATCAGTAGTCAAAGGGTCGCCCAAAAAGAGCTACTAAAAATCCAAATAAAAATCTGGTAGACTGTAAAACCTTAAGATGGAATTATCTAATATTCAATTTTATTATACTGTAGTTTTTTTTTTTTGTTGTTGTTGTTTTTCCTGATGGAGGTCCAGTACCGAAACACTGCAAATAAATGTCTCCAATGCAAGCTGGACAGTTTGTGGAGTTCCTTTTAAAAATTTTCTTTTCCATTTCATAAAATGTTAGTAAACACAATGGCAATGCGAGTTACACTAAATCAAATATTTAAATGATAAAGGAAACTAGAATTGAAACTTTTTTAGTTGCTGAACATTTGTGAGTGAGTAAAACACCTAAACATTTTTTTAAGCTCACTGAAGTAGAAAAAACATTTATGAGTTTCAGACAGTTGGCAGAGTTACTGATGACTGTAATTTAACTCGTTGATGCAGAGTTTTGCCCCTTGTGTAAAGGTAACACACAAACTCAATTTGTAATGTTTTTAGCAAAATTGTAGATGTTACTACGCTACCTATATTGTGTGTGATTAGGGTCACAGAAAAATTTCATGACCCACTAATATACCTCCGCAACCCACCAGGGGTTTATGAACCCCACCATAAAGACCTCTGCTTTAGCACTTACATTATTCTTATAATATAAAGTTATTGAAAAAATGTTATGTGTGTTGACTGCAATACTTTGGGATTTTTTTTCTTGCTGACTAAAATCCTAAATACATCTTTATTAAAAGCAGTTCGGGTATAAAGTTAAGACAAAGATCTCCAGACTTAAAATAGGCTAAAATGGGTAAAGTATGTGACTACATCAAATTTTTGACACATCTTCTCCAGTCTGCCGCCAACATTCGACCTACATAACTGCTCCACTGAGAACGTCATGTCCTCCACTCTTCACCTGAGCCTGGCACACCTGGAGGAGAAGAACGCCCACGTGCGGATGCTGTTCCTGGACTTCTGTTTAGCTTTAAACACCATCATCCCATCGCATCTGATGGGCAAACTGGAACAGCTGGGATTCAATACACCCCTCTGCAATTGGCTGCTAGACTTCCTCACCAACAGACCTCAGTCAGTCCTGGTCGAACAGAACACCTCTGATGTCATCACCCTAAGCCCAGGCTCCCCTCAGGGCTGCGTCCTGAGCCCCCTGCTGTTCACTCTGATGACACATGACTGCATCCCCCGGTTCACCACCAATCACATTGTAAAGTTTGCAGACGACACCACAGTGGTGGGCCTCAGCAGAGACGACAACAACCAGAACTACAGAGAGGAGGTGGAGCAGCTGGTGGACTGGTGCAAAGATAACAGCCTGATCCTGAACGTGGAGAAGACAAAGAGGAGATCATCGTCGATTTCAAGAAGAACCGGCCTAACCACACTCCATTGGTCATCAACAGCTCAGCTTTAGAGGTGGTCAACAGCACCAAATTCCTGGGGGTGTACATCACAGACACCCTCACCTGGAATGTAAACACCACCTCATTGGTCAAAAGGGCACAAAAGTGCATGTACTTCTTTTTGCGGACCTTCCCCCACCCATCCTCACCACCTACTACAGAAGCACCATAGAGAGCGTTCTGACCAGCTGTTTCACTGTGTGGTGTGGAGGCTGCAGCGCCTCAGACTGGAAGAAGGTGAAAAGAGTGGTGAGAACATCAGAGAAGATCATCAGGGCTCCTCTTCCCTCCATAAAAGACATTTCATCCCTGAACGAAATTTCTTTTTGTATACACTCTGTGTGTACAAAATGATAATAAAGTCTGTCTATGTCTAAGTCTGACTATACTTTCACTAAAACCATTAACGCTCTCTTGTTGACCAATTAAAAATGTGGTCAAAACTGACAGCGGTCATATATTAAATTAAATTTGGACATGTCTCTTCAAATAATGTGTATGATGAAAAAGATGAAAATTTAGGCCTTTAATTTATCAGAAATAGTCTGTTATCCCATTTCTCTGGTATTATTGAGGGTAACAGTATTTCCCCTTCTATTTTTCAATTCAATGATCTACAGCTTTCTACCAATTAAATGTGGCCGTTTCACTATATAAAAAAACCCCAAAACGTAGCGATAAAACAGTTAAAAAAAGGGGGTGAGGGTAAAAAATGCATCCCTTATTCTTTTGCCACTGCTGAAGATGTCCTGGTTTAGATAGTTTGTGTGTATTTCATGTCCTGTATGAAGTCATAGCAGCCGTGACTCATGGTAAAACGCTTTTCAGGTAGGAGTGCGATGACTACAGGTAATGACATTTTGTGTTAGCTACCAAGTAAAAGCAATCCAACACAACACAAGTGACACCCGATGCAAAGTAAACATGAAGCACATTTTCTCTGATCTGCAATAAAATGTGAAGCTGTAAAATTACCTCCCACGCATCCTGCTTGCCGTCTTCTTTTACAACTGTTTGTTCTGCATTCAATTGCAAGGTCACCTCGTAACACTCTTGAATATCTGTAGGGGGAAAAATAAAAACAATAATCAACTTTTTTTTTTATCTTGTATAAAAATAAATACCACATAACACTTTCTATTTAGTTATATGCATTTCCCACCAATAATTCTGCAGTCTTCTAAAGCTCAGAGCTTTGATTGGCTGAAGAAAAAAAAACTGTATCAATCATGAGCCGTTTGGGAGATACCTTGCTTGTGGGGGTGGGAGTTATCTGTCTGCATGGAAAACAAGTCTTTTCATTTCCAAACACATCCCAAATACACTTACCTATGTGATGCAGGATCAGGGTAAAACAATGTCAGTGTCTAAGAAAATCACAAAAATGCAGAACTAGAAAAATATGCAGAAAAATATGAACTTTTCCTTTTTTTCCTGACATAAATACATAAGTTTCTGAACAATGCTAGAAAATCAAAAGCAGGCATTCATATCCAATGTCAAAAAACTAGTCATTGGATATAAATGTGGTTAATAATGTCAGAAGAAAACAGCTTTTAACAAAATTCAGTTGCTCTTTAGCTAGACAGACAATGACAAGTTACTGAGGAGTCAGTGACATTAAAAAAAAATGTTTTCTGTAGCTACCAGGCTGCGATTACAGCAGCCTTTGGTGTAGCACTTGTTACTGAAGAAGGAAGACTTTAAGTCGGATATTATCAGTATAACTGAAGAGTTTAAATAAGTGTGTGTGTGTGTGTGGGGGGGGGGGGGTATTATTAGAATATTATTAGTGGGCAATAGGAAGGCTGAACTGAGTATAGTAAAGCAGATCCATTTTATCATTTAAGCTTTAACCATCAGGTTTCAGTTACTTTAGCTTAAACCACCAGTCTGTCCATTTAGCCTCTTAAAGTAAGGATCCACAATCTCATTGTGCATTGCACCATTGGTCTAACCGTTGATATGAGAGACTAAGAACAGTTCCAAGTCTGTAATCCTTTTTATTTTTGTTTAATAATTATTTCTGCTTTATAGCAAATAATCTCTAAAATATGTGTTTTAATGTTGCATTTGTTCCTAATATCAATCATTAATGCCTATTTAGGGCATGGAGACTAAAAAAATAGGTGAAAGCTATCCTTTATAAGCTCTTGAAGGGACCTCGCCAACCAACACTACTGATTTCCCCTATTCATAGCTTTACAAAAAGTGAAGACGCAACATTTTCCTTAAAAACTCTGGTACAACTTGGTGCATACAAGGAAATAGAAACATGGTTTAAAGGCAAAAACCAAGATTTTTTTTTTCTATTTTGGTTTCTAAACTCCAATGGATGCAAATTTGTTCTGTTTTCTTATTGTTGAGTCTTGAACATTGAGGTAAACTGATGTAAGGCCTGCAGTGATTAAGATATTTTTCTGTTTTCCTTTGTGACCTCCAGCTTAAGTGGTCGCTATTGGTAACATTTTGTTAGGCAAAAACCTCTGGTGAAGATTTACAGCTGGCACATGTTTTCCCCATTTGGTAGCAATGTCCTAAAGTATAAGAAATGCAACCTTTCCTAGACTCATTTCAGTCAATTACTTTATTTCTCATCCGTTTATAAGATTCTATGCACTAGTAGCTGCTCTTTATGGGCAATTGTTCGTTTAAAATGTGCATAATAATAAGAAAATTATGTTTAATATTTTCCTTTATTTAATAAACAAAAGTTTTAATTAAAACACCATCCATAACAGTTTCATTAATTGGCCTTTGCAAGTGATATACTGTTTCAACATTCCTAACGTGTCATAAACTGTTTCAAAATCACCAATGATATAAAAAGAAAGAATATTAGTACAAACTGTATCTATTATTGTGCCTTAGGTCTAATACTGTACATTTTAACAGCAAAAGATCACTAAGAGCGTAAATAATTGTGCATGCTTTCGGTTTATTATTCTATGCACGTCACATTTTCTTTCTGATTTAAGACATCCATGATTTATTACTGCTTTTTCCATTAGACAGGAGAGAGCGAGTGAAACGTGCAACTTAATGGTTCAATCTCTTATATTATGCAGTACTGGTTAGTGCAGAACATTGGGGGCTGCTGCTCTCTAAACAGGGGAGTCTCAACAGTGTTAATTAAATCAAAACATCACGTATGGCATTAACAAATGTTGAAACACGTAAAACACATTACTACAATGGGTGAAAATAGCTGTTGAGAAGTGCTCTGAAATAATAAACTCCAAAAACCACAGCATGAGTTCACAAGATAAGTGAATGATCACTCATGAGGAAAACCTCCTCGCTGTCTGGCCACTGTCAGTCAAAAATATGTCGGCCAATCAGCATCAAGCTTAATGGACCCCCTAAGAGGTTTAGCCTCACTGGAAGTCCCATATTTTGGCGTGTTATCAGCTCAAGAGCTGATTAACGCCCGTTTTAGCGCAGATTTAATGCAATTTAGTGACTACAATTATGAAGTTTGACAACGCATGTTTTACCATGGGGAGGTTTAGCCTCTCTGGTTTTTGTTCACTGCTGCAGAGCCATGTTGATAAGGACTTTAACAGCAAAAGCACTCAAAAATGTTATCTGTATATACCGGTACTCAGAATAGTACTACTGAAGGTGCAAGCAATATTACTGTAGGTACAGTTATGCGTTTTATTTGTTTTCCTAGGGAAGTCATGCAGGCAACCACAGGCCAACACAAAGTTATTCTCATATTAATGTTGTTAGAGATTAAAAATAATCAATAGTTACCTAAATGCTTTGGCATGGATGTACTTATAAATTCAATCAGAATTGATAAATGTACCAACTGCTAGATAAGACTTTATATTGATATTTCAGGATGATAAGAGTAGATAGAATGAAGCATTTAAGGGCCTAGAAAAAAGAAAAGGACTGTATTCTCATCTTTTTTTAATCTAATGCTTGTTAGTGTTGGGCTTGAACAAAACCAAATAAAACTTTAATCACTATTCTGCAGTGGAGTCATGTCCCAAGATGGATGGAGCGTACAGAGCCTGTATAGAACTGTGGTGGTTTATGTGTACCTAATGAACGGAAATAGAGAACGAATTTATATCATGATACATTTCTTTGTTTTGGTCAATCAAATATAATTTTGATATTGATAACATTATCAAAGCCTCAGAAAGACTGGCAAAATACCAACAACAAAAAATGGAAGTGTTCATTTGCTCATTCACTGTTGGAAAGCATCCTAACAGCACACTATGAGGTTTGTTGCCATATTTGAGCAGCTGTTGTCCGAAATATGTGGCAATGGTGCCCACGTGCAGCAATAATAGCAATGTAATGAGCAGCACTTCATCTGGCATCATTCTTAAACATATCTGAAATAAATAACAGGTGACAGCTTGGATTATTAACTATCTATGCATCTAAAAATGTGCAGAAAGAAAATGCTGGAGTGTTTAATACACATCACCATAATCATAATAGCCACTAACAACTAATTTATCAACTTTTGTCAAATAAGATTTCTTTTTCTGATACATGTGGATGTCCATACTATATAGTAAACCCTAAAAAAGTGATAAAAAGCAAATACTGGTTAACAAATACTTTTAGGAAAAAAAACAGTCTTTGTTTCATTCTGTGTGATTTCAGAGCATTTTATAACTGTATTCTTTCAGGTTTCTTTGGAGGTGCGAGCATTGGATGAAAATCCACTGTGACATTTTTGCTGATGCCTAACTCAGGACCAGCAACTGCAAGGTTGACATAAAGGAATGACAGGAGAGTTCATCAGCTTGCAGGCAGGTTCACTGTATGGTCAATCTTTGAGCTCCAAAAATGCTTTAAAAAGAAGATCCTGTAACTTTCTACAAATGATGATGCCTTATTTAAATACTCAAACATAAACTCAGAGAATTCAGGCTTTCGTTTGTGCTTGAGACAGAGACATGAGCCAGAACGTCCCAACAAGACAATGTGGGAACAAAAGTGTAAGAATGGAGCATTTGACTCATCTCTGTGTCTGAATGTGGAGGAGTGAAGCCATGTGTGGGAAGAGCAAATTGTTGACCAGCTGACTAAAGAGCAGCCTCCCTTAGACACTCTCTCTTATGCATGCTAACACACACACATACACACATACTGAAGCGGTAAAGTTCAGATTTTGTATCATGCTACTGTTTTCTTAGGTCCCTCAGTACCATAAATTAACAGCACATTGTTTTTATTGAACCCACAACAAAGACTAAAAATTATCCAAAAAATGTGAAAAAGCAATTCAATTCAGTTTATTTCTATAGCACCAATTCACAACTTATCTCAAGACACTTTACAGAGACGATTCCACCAGATCATACAGTCAGATTGGTTCAAAGTTTTCTATCTAGGGAAAACCAGCTGATTGCATCAATTCATTAACTCGACAGCAATCCCTCACACCAAGCATGCTTGTAGCGAAAGTGGAGAGCAAAACTCCTAGTTGTTGTTTTTTTTTTATGGTAGGAGAGAGGGGGAGAGACATGTGGGAGAGACATGTGGCAAAGGACGGATTCGAACCTGGGTCGGCCCTGTCGAGGACTAAGGCCTACGCACATGGGTCGTGCGCACTAACCACTGCGCCACCTGCACGCCCAGATAACTCCCTTTTAACAGGATGAAACCTCCAGCAGAACCGGGCAAAACACGGTGAAACGTTCCTTAACCCTTTATAGGGCACTGAGTGAAATACTTTGAAAATTAAAATTCCAAGCCAGTAGTGTTATTGGAATCCAGGACAACACCTTACTTCCTTTGTAAGATTAAAAAAATATGGATATTTTTATCGCAAAAATGAATGCCAATTTAATAACAAAAGTGCTTCTATAAGAAATTCATGAAAAACACTCAGAGTTAAAAAAAAACATTTTTTTTTTGCTACAAATAACCTTTGAGGCATTAATGCTGATACTTACACTTAGATAGTTTTTAGTTTATAAGCCTAAATATAATTGTTAACTAGGTTTTTTTTTTTACTTTACAATTAACTTCTTACTTTTTTTCTTGATTTGTTAACTTTTTTTTTTCCCAACTTAATTCACAGTAGGACATATATCATTTAAGGGCTCATCTAATTAGTCAAATGCCAAAATAAGATGTATAGCCATGTAGCAGGAACTTTGCTGAATGGCTGGATATAGATCTTGTGCTTCTAGACCTCACTGAGAGACGAGTGGGACTCCATTTGTAAGGGGTCTGCTAGTAATCAAAAACAGTAACCTGCCCTATAAAGGGTTAACATCAGCGCTTATTCCCTGTGCCCTAATCCAACTGTAAGAGTCATAAAATGTGCAAAAAAGCAGGAAAAAGCTCCCTGGATGGGAAGCGAAACCCAAAAAACGCAAAACGTTTCAAACTTGGAAAACAACGTCCAGTGGTTTATTTTTTTACTTTTATTTTTTTTACTTTTTTGGATTGATTATGACCTGGAGGACTGAGAATCTTCACCAGCATATTTTCCACATTTTGTTATTCTTTGCTAAAAAAGACCTTTTGTGATTTGTTTTAAAGGCAAACGTTTAGACCAAAGACAGCATCTTTTACCGTAACACCATACAACTGACTACTGACGACAACTGTGCTAAACTCACCTGACATCAGCTTCTCTGTTGTAGCTGAAAAGCAAAATGATGAAGTATATAAATACCACAAAATTTGGCTCACCTGAAAGGACCTGAAGGACGTTAGAGGCGGCTTAAAAGTTTTGCACAGGTGGCCAATTTCATGCAGCAATAATAGTCATCTCTAGTCCACATAGAAATAAAGTTAAAAAAAAAGAGAGAGTTCTGCAACAGATGGTAGAGCCCCCACAAAGTCCAGATCATCATTATATAGGTCTGGAACACCGGAGCACTTGACACAGACTAAATATGTAAAAGTGGAGGCAATTTCTCCAGGGTGCCGAATGTTAACTACCTGCCAAAATATGCACAAATACGTCTGTGTTTTAGAAATCTTCTCTTTTATTTTTTAAGCACTTTGTAAAAGGTTACTCAGAAAAACATGTCACCATTCACTATCATAACATTTAATACCTTGTTTATATCTGCTGTTCAATAAAAATAACTTCTATTTTTGCTTTAAGTGTTAAAAAAAATGTATCAGCGAAGTCTTGCAGGATTGGCTCTCCGACTAAATCTCATGCACCTGGGTTAGCAGTTAACACTTTTAATTTCGTCTTTTTTTCTTTGCTGTAAAAGTTAACAAGCTTTGATGAAGGTGCTCGATCTCATCTTGCTCAGATGTCAGCAATCTCAGTTATATCAAGTGCAGACAGTTTTCCGTCAACACACATACCATGTGGCCTTCCAAAACAGTCTCAGAAATGCTCCAAGTCTGGCGACCACATAAATTCCTGGCCGGGTGACAAAATACACAATTCAAGCCAAAAGCCTAACTGAAGTTATTCTAAATCCATATTTAGGTGGGAAAAAGTTTGGATTATCCTTGTAGGAGTTTTTATTGTGTCATGATTACGCTTTTTTCCTAACTTTTGACTAAAATAACCTCTTGATGTACAATTAGAGCATTACAGACCGTTATCCTCATCAAAAGTACCTTTAAAGTGAGATTCATCTCTGCACCCCCTGCCAGGCTGAATCACACACACAAAAACTGCCCCTGGATCTTTACATGATGATGAGCAACCCACACAACAGTGATAGAAAACTAGGTCACAATTTCAAAGCAGGGAAAACAATTCGCCCCCTTCCATTTCCCTTAATAAAACATTCCCCAGTCATTTGGGGTCCTATGTAACGTGTGTCTGCTTCAACTCCCAGCCCCCCACCTCCACCTCTATGCACCCCACGGCGCGCTTGTGCGTTGAGACAAAAGGACGGATGCCCAGTTAAAGGCAAGCTTTGTTTGCAACTATGCAACCATGCAGACACCCAATCAAGTGGCCGATACCAAAACCTCCCACGCTGGAT
Organism: Cyprinodon variegatus; assembly: GCF_000732505.1. Lineage (NCBI taxonomy): Eukaryota > Metazoa > Chordata > Actinopteri > Cyprinodontiformes > Cyprinodontidae > Cyprinodon > Cyprinodon variegatus. The sequence continues at coordinate 731,758 of NW_015150838.1, forward strand.
GCAACACCTCTGAACTCCCACCATGGAGCTAAGTTACACAGGCATCTCTCAGAGATATACTTTACCTTCATGCTGAAGGAAATGTTAAGCTACAAATTAGCTGTTCCCTTCTTCAGCTTATATGGCTCTGCTTTAAAGCCATCGGCACAGTGACAAACACAACACCAAAAGGGTCTAACTGAACCAGCTTGCATGGCCCTGAGCATGAGAAAGCAAACACAACAGGACCGGATAAAAGAATGACTAATGTTTATACTGCTGCTGCACTCTGATTATAGAGCTGTGAACCGACTGCACCGCCACACCATCCTTTCTTCATGAGAACCACATATTGAACAGGGGATGAAGCCTCTCTAGCCACTGCACCTGAAACAAACCGACTTTCTTCTCCTTCTTCTGTCCCCCCCCACCCACCCGCTTGTACGCTTTTTGGATGAGCCGGAAAACTGTGGAGGAGGTTTGGCATGGCAGCCAAGAGCAATTTATTTTCCTGTCTGCCTCGGGCCCGGCCTTGATTGAAGATTCTTTGTGAGGAATGTGTGGAATCCTGATTTGGAAAAGCTAATCCTCTCTGAGTCTACCTGGTTTCTATAAATACACCACTGGGTGTCAATGATATCGATCAAAATCACCAGAATCTGGAGGGTTATGAAATTGTTCATATTGAAATAAAAAAGGGGAAATAAAAGCATTGCAAGACTCACAATTTAGAGGCTTTAGCTGTAAAAATATACTGTCCAGCCACAGAGTTTCATGGTGGAGCAGATTTTGGCACTGAAGCAGCAAAAAGAGTCTGCGTTGTAGCGTTGACCACAGCATTTTTATGTCCCTAGCTTCAGCTTCCTCCCACAGTTTAACCCACTACAATGGCCCCTCAAAGGGTGCAAATCATTGTTAAGACACTGGATTCCATAATTTATAAAATATGATTTTTTATTTTTTATCTTTTTCAAATCTATGAGATTGTGAGGACATCTTAGGCTCACTGTCTTCCTCAGGTGACATTGCTGATTTTTTTGCTTAATTCAGGTCTGGACTCTTGCAGGATTAGCATACATTTTCTGATGATGAAGTCATTCTTTTGTTAATCTAGATGAAGGGTTTCACTCCCACTGATGCAAGTTAATGCTCTACAAGAAGACAGGTATTTGGCATTTTCCTCGCGGCAGCAAAAACAAAGCTTTCTTTTAGTCTTGACATTTCATACCACACAAGAACAGAAATGTAGAGCTACTAGGAAGTCCCCATGGCGCTCTCCAACTATAGTGCACCTACTTCATATTTTTTTTGGACCCCACACAGGAAAAAAAGCTCAGCCCAGATTTTATTTCAAGATCAAGCTGCAAATGCTGCCAAACCAGAGTTGAAAGAACAAAAATAATTTCCTTTCTGGTCTTGAACCACTGGAGGATAAAACAAAAAGATTTTTCTGCACTTCCAGCTTTCTACTGAACATCTTAAGCTTTCATTTGTCCAAACTGATTGGTACTTTTAAAAGTTCTTATTTTTACACTTTAAGAATGGTGCTGCATACACCATGTTTCCTTATTGGTAACTTCTGTTATTGTGCTGAATGTACTTTTTAAAATAATGAGCCAAAGGTTCTGCTGAATGATTTCAGAAAGACTTTAGCTATGCTTGGATGTTTTGCTTTAAATAAAAGTACTTAGTGTTGCAGCTCTACTCTTTACGCTAGGCATGTTAAAAATATAAGAGACTTTGTCAGATGTAGAACGCAAGCAGGGATCGGAAAGAAATGTCTGTGGCTAACTGATGCTGATGCAGACATGGCAGCCCCCTTGACACTTTTCTATCCGGTATTTTCTTTTGTTTAAGAGAAACATCCAGTTATTTTTTTTATGTCACTATTGCACCATATTTCTATAATTATTCTTTAATTCTCTGTGCCATGACGGATACTTTTATTTTAAAAAAGAGGCAATTGTAACTCTAGTAAACTCATCAGAAAATGTTCTTCCAAAAAAGTTTTAAAAAAACAATCAACTGGACTTTGTTTCTAAATTTGAAGACGTTTCACTTCCCATCCAGGAAGCTTTTTCAATTCAAAAAGTCCAAAATGTCTTCAAACTTGGAAATAAAATCCAGTGGATTGTTTTATAACTTTTTTTGGAATGATTATGACCTGGATGACTGAGAATCTTCACCAGCATCTGCAGAATATGGCTTTGGTTTAATGCTGCAAATGAAAAAATGACAGGAGATCTACGGGGAACAAAATATTTAATCTCTAGTTCATTGGTTTTACCATAAATAATTTGACCTAAAAGATAACAGTCTTCAAATGATATTGCCATGCAATGTTTGATAATTTTCTCCAACACAGTTAAATCATTCGGTTGAATACGTTTAACATGGCAAAGTAACCATGATTCATTTGAATGAGGTTTGCTTGAAGGAGATGGAGGACAGCTGCTAAGAAGGTTCCCTGTACTATAGTGCAACCTGGTTATTGCACAAATGTTTCCATGTTCAATATGTTTCCTTCAAAAAGATGCTTTCGTTTTCAGTCTGAACGGATAAAAATATCTTTTTTTTTGGAAAATGGTTTTTAATAATTTATTATAGCCTCAAATTTATACATTATTAAAAGCTGACAGTGTAACAGAAGTCTATAGAAATTTAAAAACCGTTTGGCGTACAACTACATATAAGCATATCTAAGTAAGAAATGATGATATAGCTGAAACTAGGTATTTTACACACACATTGCACAAAAAAAGACATAACGTTTGTATCTCAATGTCTTTTGTTAAAATAGGCTGTGACAAAGTGGTTCAGTTTGTGTTCACCACTTGTCCCTTATTCCTTTTTTTGATTTGTAATGCTTAAATTTAAACATTAATTTGCAACTTTGCTTCACTTACTATCCTGGGTTTGTTTGTGTTCGCATTATGTTGCAGTTTCCATCTATTTATATGTTTAGCTTAAAGCTATTACTTCTGGATTATTGGTTGAAATATTTTATTTTGTTTCAAAGTATATTCATGGTATTTATTTTCCTTTTTACTCACCATTGTTTGTCCAAGTATTTCCTATAGATGAAGTCATCAATTACCTTGCTGGATTCTACCATTTAGAGGGTTACCTTTGGAGTAATGCTTTGTTTGTTTTTCTTTAAAGTAACTTTTTGAGTTATTTTTTATTACAATGTTTTGCATACTCTTTGTTTATGTAGATGAGTTTGTAAATTAGATTAATAATTGTATTCTTGTTTCTCTGTTTTGACTTTGTTAGTTTTTTTTTTCTACCTGTTTAATTGCGGCTTGGTCCACTCAACTGCAGGTGTGTTGCCACTTGGTTATATTAGCACTGAGCTCTTGGAAGCTCAGGAAGGGTTGTCAGAGTGAAAATACTGAAGAAAAGAAAACATAAATCTGGAACCAGTGGCTGAAGCTGTTTTTTGTTCACCTTACTGATCCTCGACCAAACTATTCACACAGGCTAAATGTTTTATTTTTTAGCTCGGCATCACTAAATGCTATTTTTGTTTGTTAAAGCCAAGAATCACCACACTGATTCTTTTTTTGGGCTTATATTTTCCTGTATATTCTCAATTATAAATAGGTTTCCTAAGTATTTGGTAGATTTTCTAATGCTGTATAACTTGGGACAAACATTTTGGTTATCCACTCTAAAGATTGTTACGAACCTTTGCCTGAAATTTAGCCCCTTCCTTTGATAACCACTCCAAAACGTTGACTTTGCCGTCAATAAGCAGCCCTGTAGTTAAGTAATTTAGTGGCAGGGTTAGGGTCATTATCCATTTGGGATACATGTTGTTCTCTTATTTTAGGGTGCATTCACATTAAAAAAGTCCTTGTGTATGCTTGTTTGGCCTACACCAAAAGCGGATATTATTTTGTCATTTTGAAACTGCACTTGCAAGTGAACAATAACCCAAAGCAAAACCACAAGTGTAACAATCACTGCTCCCATTGGTCAGAACAGATTACAGTAGAACAGAGCACAGAACAGGAAATATAGGAAAAAAACATGCGGTACATTTTGCTATTCATGCTTTGATTACAGCTGCAAAAACATTGTCTTACAGTCTTAAGAGCTGCTCATTTAATATAGATTTGGAGACTTTTTATTCTTAATTTTGTGAAGTGCTGGAGAATGCATCCTTTAAACCAAAAAGAAAATCAAAATCTTACTGGCCACATTTTTGCAGACCAGTCCACATAATCATGTTTTCCTTATGATGTATCCAATCTTTGAAAATGCATCATCCTGCAGCTTAATGCTGATATATTTTAGGATCATTCTGTAAGTATCAGGCCAGAAAAGCTGTAAAACTGTCAACAGAAAACATTGAAGAAGCTACACATAAAGTAAAGGTGAAACAGATTCAGTTTTTGATGGAAATACATATTTCATCTATAATGCTCTGAGGCGATTAGCAATCAGAGCTTCAAATGTAACAGCTCTAAATTACCAGCATCCCCACCAGGTACAAACAACACTTGATTATTCTGGTTTCTATTACTCATCTCCAACTGTGGCTCTTTGCCTTCTTCTGTGATGAAAAAGATCACCTCCTACAGACAAAATCCCAGAAGCTCTGATGATATGTCTCAAATATACAAAGTGATAAATACAATCTATTGGATAATCAAAGGCCACACCAGCTCTCTGCCCCCTGGTCTATGACAGATGTTATACTCAAGCTAAAAATTTAAGGCAACTAAAGTCTGGGAATATGCTCTTAAAACCAAAGGATGCAGCAATCAGCCCCTACTACAACCCGCTGACGTCAAACAAGAAGTTAAACGTCTAATAATTTGTGTTTTTAAGCCTGGGAGTTTGCATGAATCTCACACAGGAAACATTACTTTAAAGCCCCTGTGTATGTCGTCACTGGTAACAACTGTGTGCTGCGTTTCTTTTAACCGCTGCCTGAGTCATGACACCCCTCCCCCTCGGATCCCCAGCAAAGAAGCAGCAGTGGGTCAGGAGAAGCAATAGCAGAGCCCAGGGCGAGGATCATTATAACATGGCTGTGGTAATTAGAGGGACCACTGAACCATTGGTTAAAGAGAAGCAACGTGTTCTATCCACTGCAAACAGAAAAGCAAGGTTCATCCTGATCCCCCGAGCTCTTTTCCTTTCCAAAACACCAAACTACTTATGAAGGTGTCGGCGGTTACAGCAGCTTTTTACGTGAGAACTGATGCAAACTTTATAATTAGTTAAAGCTCATGCCTAATTAGTAATACGTTTCTATAAAATCTACAAAGTGTCTGGTACAAACGAGGTCATGTGGTCAATCCAGTGTGAGAACTGTACCAAAGTGACCTGGATTAATACCAATTAGTGCATGTGCGAAATGTGTATTTGGCTTTGATGGGTTTCTTTAAAACCCATAGAGTGACATAAAGTAAACCTTTGTGGGGAATACTGAAAGGCCTCTTTCATAAAGCTTGATTACGGAACGTGTGGACTCAGTTAAAGCCCCATAAAAATGAATAAAATGTGACACTGTCTGACTGCCAGCATACAGTTGCACGGTGAAAATAAATTGGCTGGAATTTAAAAAGTGTATGTTAGGAAGCATCTGATTTCATTTCAGCTAAGGAGCCAATAGACAGAGTCTAAAAACAAACTGCTTTGTGCGGTTTTCCTCACCAAGTAGAGCTTGGAAAAGCTGGCTGCCCAAGATGGCTGACACTTTGCTCACACTGGTCTTCAGAGCCTGCTCCTCTGGGCTGGTCAGGTTGGCCTGGTATTGCTTGAGGAGCCCCACCGCCCTCTCTGTGTCTGCAATCACAATCACAAACTTCACTGCATTTTATTGCGGTTACATGGGACAGACTATATATAACATAAATATGTGTGGTTTGCCAGCCTAAGACAGCAAATTCTTCCCAAAACATCTCCTTTTTGTTCAGGGCTTTGACTAGGCCCTTCCCCGTGTTATGAGTGATATTTAGTTTAAGTCTTTCTTAATAAATTGTGTTTTTTATAGAAGGAAAAAATTCTGATTAGATCTCATATGATAGGGCATCTTTTTCTTTTTTCTACATGGTCCCTTAGCTGCAGATCATTGCAATCTAAAATTAAACAGTGGACAGATACGATAGGGGAGTGTTGGCCCAGTGGTTAGAGTAGTGCGCTTGTGTTATGAGAAGGTTGCAAGTACCTGGTTTGATCCCCACAGAGAGAAAAAGAAAACCTGATAAGTAGTTGGGCCAAACATGGCAGCAACTGGAGAATTCAGCCACAATGAAAAGTTTCAAGCATAAACATCTTTAAGGTCACCACACCATCTCACTGGGATTTAGCTCAGGACTTTGACTAGACCAACCCAAGTTTCCTTTTTGTTTTCTCTGACGCCATTCAGAGGTGGACTTGGTTTGTTTAAGGTCACATTCCTGCTGCAGAACTCGGGTCCCAAACAGATGGTCAGGCATTTTTCTTTCACATTTTTCTGGTATATAGCTTAATCTATGTTCCATTTAACACAGGAGATCTTCAAGGTCCTGAAGCAGCAAAATGGCCCCAGATCATTAACCTTGGATTGTCGTCAGATCCGTGTTTTCAGTCTCACAACAAATCCATCTTAAAAGACTCCCGCTAATAAATCCATCTCGTAGCAACCAGCGAGTCAGACCAATGACATGTCAGTAGTGTTTTTTGGGGCAGGACATGTAGGAACGACAACAGACAGAAGGGCCTTGCCGGGCCATTACAAACATGGCAACGCTGGAGGACCTACCTGTCGATATCGCAACTGACTCTGTTAAAGCTAAAATAGCGACAATTTCTTGTATTGCATTCTTTGATGGGAAAGATGTTTGTGCTTTTGTTCCGACAGAATTTGGAAAATGTTAAATTTACCAGCTTACTCCGCTAGTTGTGAAAACACTATTGTGATCATCATATCTCCGTTGGTGGCTCTCATGGATGACCAAGTTGCCTGAAAGCGATTGGCTGAAAGTCACCCTATCAGCTTGAAGTATTGCACTAAACGTCCCTCCTTTTTACAGACAGACTGAACAGCAGCCACCCCACATTGATATAACTCAGTTCTGCACATATCAATGTGGCTACTGACAGGTTACCAGCTCATCACAGTACCACTACTATATCTTGCTGTTTGCATTTTTTTTTTTTTTTCCTGATTTACGGTGTTACTTTTACTCCATATATAATGGAACACATGCCTTCCAAAAATTTCCAACCTTTGTCTTGTCAGTCCAAAGACTATTTCCATCAATCTCTTGGGGATCATCAAAATTATTTGCACAAATCCACATTTTTTCTACTTCTGATCTTATTCTGATACCTTAATTTACCATCCTGCAGATCCTGATTATTTTCTAATACCAGAGGTTTTTTTGCATTAATGTTTTCATCATTACTGTTTTTGTTTTAGAGCCTGTCATACATTTTTCTTCAAAATCCAGTATGATATGTATAAATATAGAGATGCACGTCCCAAACTACATGAGATTAGTATAAGGTCAGATTGGGAAGTCATAGCAACAGTAAATTGTGTTAACAGGACAGATTCTGATCTAAAAACAACTAAATAAATTAAATCAGCCAATGAAGAGTAAATTCCTCTGCTGTTCAAGTGATTTTTAACCCAACTTTTTTATAGAAATAAGTAGAATACATCTACCCCTAAGGATCCAGACCATTTTCATTGATACCTGATCTAGAATTTTCTTTGATATCGGCGCCAAGACAGATATGAATATTAGATCAGTGCATCTATACTTGGATCTCTGCCATGCAGTCTCTTTGTTATGGTGAAGGCATGAAGTCTGACATTAACTGAGAGCAGAGAGACCCGAACCAAAGCTGTAGCTACAGATTTATTTCACTTTCTTTCAACCTTCTCAGAGGTTGCAGAAAAATCGATTAACTGACTATGTTGAATAGTAATTATAGTTTGCATCCAAAATAGTTTGACTTTAAACCTAAATAGTCAGCTGAAATTAAAACTTATCTCACAAACTCTATGAAAAAAAAAAACATGTGGACTTCGGGAATGTGGCTGAAGCAGCATTTTTAGACCTCTGTAAGGCTGCAAACCACAATATTTTGCTGCATAAACATTGCCTATCATCATGGCATCCGTTTTTTTTGTGCTTTTTGTTCCGTCTGTATCAAATAAAGATACAAACTGGGTGGCCTGCAGTTCTTTAGATGTTGTTGTGGAGTCTTTTGTGACCTCTTGCACTCTTACAGTAATTTTTTGTCTGATGTATGAGATAGGAAGGGGAGAAAACACTTATTCACACGATCGAGGCTTCTCTGAATGTGTCCCTTTTGATTTAGGCGGACAACCATATTTCTGTAGCTTTCCAGTTCTGCAAAACTCAAAATAAAATCTCTTCATTTTCTGTTTAGCAACGTTAATCATTGAAACTTTTCCACAACCTGATCCCTGACCTTGACAGAGGCGTAGCAGGAGGGTTGGCTTTGGGGGCTTTAGCCCAGGATGTTTTGGCAACTGATCACTTTTTTTTCTTATTTTTTACTAGCATTGAAAACTATTTTCATCTTATACACTATGTGAAGACCAAACTAAAAACGGTCGTTCACTTCTCTGACTTCACACAACAGATTATTTTATTCGTAATCCTTGCTAACTCTGGTCCCTGCTGGCATCCATGTTATGTTGTCGGCGAGAAGCACAGACATGGATCTCAATACGATGAATGAACACGTTTAGTGATAGAATGGGATAATATGGCACCACTGAGTTTGACTAGATTAGAATTGGTTTATGAAAAAAGTGCAGTGATGGACTAAGCCCAATAAATAACTTTCACTGTGAAATTTCAAAGAGGGAAATCTGATCATATTTAGTTTTCAAATGCTTGTATCTCTGATACAATAAACCTCAGCTTATCTCTCACTTCACAACTTTTCCTAAAATGGACCACACAGTTGTTGTTGTTTTTTTCTGTCTTGGTTTACTTAGCATAGTATACAATTAACAAAATGAATAAAAGGTTAGAGTAAATGTACTGCATCACTGACACTGTTGCAGTACAGGGTTTAGAAACGATCCCATTTGGTGGTTTAAGGGGTATTTTGATGTATTTTTGTGCTAATAAGTTACAATTAAATCCACTCTTGCTTAGTTTAAAGACATATGCATTTTTTTTAGTTGTATGCTAAATATGGACATTAGGTCCAAAAGGCAGGAGATCAGTTCAGGTGAGAGATCAACTAGAGACAGTTTTACATGATCGCATGTCATATAACATTTGGGTAAAAGTAATTTGCTCTGGTTTATGTATGAATACAACACAAACAGGGAGAGACAGCAGAGACGGAGGAACAGACCAGAATGAGGAGGCAGAGATGGAAAAAAACGGTAGTTCTATAGTTCTTTATACACTATGTCTTGTTTTTCGTGTTGTTCGGGGTCCGTAAACTACAGTATTAAACATGTTCTGCTTACCACATCCAGACTCAGGCCAACTTCTTACTTACATCCTCTCAGACAATAATTAATTTCCCCTGATGATGGGTTGTTAATAATGATTAAATGTGCAATAAATAGAGACTTCAGCTGTCATATATATATATATATATATACACTATATTGCCAAAAGTATTTGCTCACCTGCCTTGACTCACATATGAGCTTAAG
>NW_015150838.1:741662-747984 GCF_000732505.1 Cyprinodon variegatus
CATATTTTGTGGGCTAAGCCCCTGATGATTAGAATGTCTAGTTAGGCCTAGAGTACACCCTTAGTTACATTAAAATCCCTCTATATACATTTAGGTTTTTGGACATCACAAAATGTGAAAAAGTGTCACAAATCCTTACCTCTAATATGCAAGAATGTGTATTTACACAATACTTTTATCACAATGCCATAAACTTATATTTAACCTGAGGGGATAAAAAGGCTGACATGTTAGAGGCCTAAGTGACAGAAATAAGTTGCATGTGTTTGGCAGAAGCAGCTCTGCTCTGCTTGTTGATCCTGGTGGGTGGAGAGGAGCACAGATGATGCACATCATGAAGGGAAATCTGCTACTTTCCAGAGACTGAATCTAAATGATGGTTTGGACAAAAAAAATTAAAATAAAACAAGAAGCTCAGTTCAATTATCTGAAAGAGAAAATATATAATTTGTTGTATTCCCAGAGGATCAGAGGGGAGATTTATGTTTCTTCAGGGATTTCAGCTGAAACTAGAGATGCAAAAACGTGTGCTTAACAAAAAAAAAAAAAACAGAAGAAAGAAAAGAAAAAAAAGACAACCTTAAAAACAAAAAGACACAGAAATGGAGACTACTTACCATATTTATGCACCATGGTGTGCGCGACTTGAAACGTCATTTATACAAATGATGTGTTTTTGTCTGAAGATTAAAAGAACCAGTTCAGATTTTTCTCTGATAAAATGTGCATGTTCCGTTTAGCCTCCGTTAGCAGCTCCAGTAGCGGTCCCCCAGTATGATCCACAGGCTGTTTACTTCATGCTAAAAAGTTTTCCACAAGTTTTGGGCAAATCGGCCCCTGAACCGCGACACGCCCCTCCTCCCTATGGACACAGCCGCCCCACTAAGCAGAAGTACGCTTGTGGATTGTAGATCAACCAAAGGAATAGCTCACTTTTTTAAGAAAAAAAAAAAAGAGAGAGACACATATACATATATACAGAGGAGGATTGGGGCCACTGAACAAAATAAAAAGAAAGTTAACTGATTTTTAAATTTTATTTCAGTATATTATGAGAAAAAAGTCAGAATTCTCACGTTAATCTCAGAACTCTGAGTTTAATCTCAGAATTCTGACTTAATTCTAACAGCTAACAAACATGTTAGCATCAAGCCGTGTCCATATCTGTTTTAGAGACTAAACTATCTCTTCTTTTAATCGCCTTCTGGTTTTCCATTGATGAAATAGTATCACAGGGGACCCATCGGGCACATAAAAAGTTGCCTAGTTGCGTCATTTCTTCAATTCTGACTTTTTCCCATATTAAACTGAAATAAAATTTTTAAAAATCAGTCAACTTTTTTCATTGTCCCTAATCCTCTTCTGTAAGGTTAAGATCCAGAATTCTGAGAAAGAAAGTCAAAATTCTTAGATTAAAGTCAGAATTCTGAGGAAGAAAAAGTCAGAATTCTGAGATTAAAGTCAAAATTCTAACTTTTTGCCATATTAAACTGAAATAAAATAAAAATAAAAATCTGTCAACTTTTTTTCTTTTTTCAGTGTCCCTAATCCTCTTCTGTAACATTAAGATGCAGAATTCTGAGAAGTCAGAATTCTTAGATTAAAGTCAGAATTCTTAGAAAAAAGTCAGAATTCTTAGATTAAAGTTAGAATTCTTAGAAAAAAGCCAGAATTCTTAGATTAAAGTCAGAATTCTGAGGGAAAAAAAGTCAGAATTCGGAGATTAAAGTCAGAATTCTGACTTTTTTCCCATATTAAACTGAAATAAAATAAAAATCAGTCAACTTTTTTTCTTTTTTCAGTGTCCCTAGTCCTCTTCTGTAACATTAAGATCCAGAATTCTGAGAATAAAGTCAGAATTCTGACTTTTTTCCCCATATTAAACTGAAATAAAATGAAAAAATTCAGTTAACTTTTGTGATTTTTCTCAGTGGCCCTAATGCTCTTCCGTATAAACGCTTTTTTCAGTGCTCATGTTTTTATGCTGTGTTGTGCAAAACAGCTTTATCTGTTATTTTGTTTTTGGTTTGTTTTTTTGTTGCTGTTTAATATTTTATTTGTTCAAATTAGTACATGTATCTTTATATATCTTTGAAATGTTGTTTTGATGTCCACATAATTTTATTTCATTTGTAATTTTTTATTTCATGTTTTGTTGTTGGACCCCAGGAAGAATAGCTGTAGCTTGCTACAGCTAATGGGGATCCTAAATAAACTAAACTAAACTAAACTAAACCAGCTAACGACAACCAAAATCAAGTTAAAAAGCAATCAACGCTTTTACTAAATCTTAAACACAATAGAAAACTTTGTCCAATATTGCGACAGAACTTCCTTACGACAAAAGCATTAATGTACGAAAAGTACACATAAAAATACATTAAAACAAAAAGGAGGCACTGCTAAAATAATATTTTTAAAAAGTGTGCCAAGTGCATGTTCAGCATGAATTTCCATACCAGCTTTCTGTCTAATGGAAACAGCTTGAATGAGTGATGGAAAGTTCCGGTAGGATCTTAGGGGCTGTGGGGCCACTAAGAAAGACAGATTTGAGGTGAACCAGTGAATCACACTGACTGCCTATAAAGTGGAACAGCCTGGAGAATGCAAACAGGTCCATGTCTGAATGGATAAGAAAAGACAGATTTCAGGTGGCCTTGTGAATGTTTGAATTAATACCTGAATTAAATACTTGAGGGGTGAATTTCCACAAGTAAAAACCTTCCAATATGATTGAATTAACACATTATTTTCCCCCCAAAATACAAAAAAATACTCAACAGTGGCCAGTTTTATTCTCTACTTTAATATTCTTTATATAATAATATATATAATAATAATATATAATATGCAAGGTGTAAACACGTCTAAATTTAAAATCTATATTAAATTCTGAAACAAATCCTCTGAAGAATGCATGAAATTAAAAAGGACTTGATTAAATGTAGCTATTCGTTTTCAACATTTATGAAAAAAATAAATAAATAGCCCTTTACAGTGAAACCGAATCAGAAGCCAACTTCAGTGGTGCTGCTTAGCCGTTGTGAAAAAGACTCGCTGGTTTAGTCTTTCTTACACGTTTTTCTTTTTTATTTTATAGACGTTAAACTAATATTGGGTTTTAACCGTTATCACCCCCTATTAGCAAAGTTAAGCGGTTTTATACTTTTATCATCAGCCGCCTCTTTACATTTTCTTGAAGTGCGCGCCATCTTGTGGTGAGAAAAGATATTGCTAGAATAAATCACAGTTTAAATGAGAACTCCACCGACTTACGAACCTGCTGGGTTAGCTCCTGCAATGAAAAACGTTAACTGGTCAAATAGCTCAGCTGATTCAGTCGTAGGTGGGGCTGTAGACTATGTGTTTAAAGTCACTGCTGAAACATGTTAGCGGTTTCTATAAGTTTGCTTACCAGTGCTGTTTAGCCGGCTCCTCATCCCTCTTGGAGGCTAGCGGATGGAGAGCACATTAGCCGCTACCATGGCAGCTACTAGCATAACACACCCAAATCTCCACACATCGGTTGGTGGCAGCGCTGCATTGTGGGAAATGTAGGCTGGAGGACCACTATCTCAGATCTTTCAATAGAGTGTAGTTTAATGGTTTAATCGATTGTAGAGATTATATTTTGATTACAACTATTAAAATATACTCAGAAACATTAAAAATAATTACTACACAAATACTTGGTAAGTATAAAAAAGTAAAAAAAAAAAATACTTCAATCTTAAAGGATAAGGATTTTTCAGATTAAGCAATCTTGAGAATTGCGTAATTATTGTAATGTATTTTTTGTTTTATCTGTAAAATAAAATTTCCTTGTTTTTATATGGCTACGAAAGTCTTCAACCACAAGCGGTTTATTTTAAAAGACACTTCACATTTTAGACATTGCAATTTTATTTAAAATTTATTGTCATTTTGCATATTACTGAAGTGCACAGTCTCTGGAATAACATAATACAAATGTTAATATTATTTTCTCATCAGTATATTTAACCACAACGGAAAAAAAACAACACATTAAATCACAGCATATAAAGTTAAGATTTATTAAGATATTTTATATATATGTGTGTGTGTGTGTAACATTGTTTTGAATTCTTAATTCTTTCTGTATTTAATTCAGTCACTCTTTTCGATCTTTTTACTGAACGTTTAAAATGAATATATGGTAAGACAAACCCTTTGGAATGGCTTAACGTCATTAAAATAATTAATGTCAGATGTTTAAATTTTGTTTTTATTTGTCTTCCTTATGTAAAAGTTGGATTTGAAAACCACAAACCCAATTTCATTCCCCCTTAACATATCCTTAAAACCCACTCTGAAGAATGTTGACCTTTTCATAATCATATTCCTTTACTTTTAAAATACAAAGTTTCTGTTTATTCCCTGAGACCAGACAGTGTAGTAACACACAAACAGAATACAGTTTAAACATTTAAACATACAAAAAAGCTGCAGTTCTGGTTATTTGGCTCAGGTTACAGATGTTTTTCTTGTAGTGGAAATGCTACAATAGAGCTCTTAATTGTTTATACCCCATCAGATTAACCCTCACATATTTCTTTAGACCATTTTAGTCATTTAAAGTGTCAGAGATTAGGGTGATGACATGGAGGCTTTTCAAACTCAGACCTGGAGCTCCCCTAGATGATAAACTGTCAATATAACAGTGGAGGAATGTAAAAAAAAAAAAAAACTAATCAGTAATAATGACATTTAGTTTTCATTTAAAACAATATTTGTCATGTTGTTATTTTTAAGTAGACGGCTGTCCCTTTTTTTTTTCCAATACAGATTTCTTAAATAGAATTATTTAAAATTTTAATGTCAGGGTTATGAAACATTTGGAGCTGAACTGTAGCTACTCTTGAACTGTGTAAAAAAAAAAAAAGAAAAAAAAAAGATATATATCTCTATCTCTATCTAGATATATATATATAAGTAAAGTCAAAGTATTTCAGGCATAGCCTTTACATATTATCATCAAAAGACACAGTTTTATGTATCGGAAAAAAGACAATGAGTCGTTTTGGCTGCTCTATTTTTCACACGTTACCACAGTAAGTCATTACAGTGTGCTCACAGACTTAAAGTTTTTACACCAGGTCCTTTTCCTGATGCAATCCTGATCTTAAAGACAAAGACTGATATTTAAACACAATCTTTAAAGTCCTAGAAAAGGAAACAAAATATTTTTTCACAGCTTTATAAGAAAAAAAAAATAAACGTATGCCCAATACTCTTTTATTTCTTCCTTTTGACCTGCAAAGGTTTAATAATGCTGTGGTGATGCAGAAAGGGCAGCTGCTCTGGGCCTGGCGAGGTCTGTTAGTGTTCAAACTAAAGGAAAGATTTCTAATTCATAAGATCCCTGGAAGAAAAACAAAAAAATACAAGAAAGTTAATGACAAAAATAAAATAAATTAAAATAGGCTTAATGAAGTTATATTAGTTACTAAGATAAAGAGTGAGTAGAATAGTTTATATTTAATAGATGTATGAATGTTATATTCTTATTACCTTTATTGAGATATGAACATCTTTTCTTCCTGTAATGAAAAACAAACATGTACATGGCCATTAACATTTTCCAATGCCATCAAAAATGCAAAAAAAAAGAAACTGTGGTTAGCTTACCACTGATAGCAAAAGATAGCAATCATTATCATAAAGGATGCAACATCTACCGATATCCATGTTGTTCTGTATACATCGGGTGACTGAAACATAAAAACATGTCCACCGGGTCAGGGAGGGTCACAGATCTCAGAAAGCAGTGGTTTTTAAAAGCAAAGCGAGCAGCTGTTTCTACAGGTTTCTCACCATGTGCCAGTCAGGCTGCTCCATCTCTTTTAGGACATGGCAGGCATTGGTGGTGACGGAACTGACCCCTGCACACCAAAACAGAGAGAAGAGCCAGCGCCTGTCCACCACATACACGTTCACCTTTACGCCTTCTTTCCGAAGATCCCTGTCAGATACAAACTCAGCATGACAAACAGAAACTTTTCAGGACATTTCAAAGTATTAAAGTTCATAGCTACAACCTTTTCATCAAAACAATTATTTTAAAATAAAATAGCGGGAAAAAATATATTAAATGTTTTATAGATTTGACAAGTCCAATGATTATGATGCCAATGATAAGGTTTGGCTCCAATAGGGATAAGAAGTTGACGTCATGTGACACAGAGCTCAGGTGTTGCCAGATAATTTTAGCTCCATGATAGAGCTGAGAAATTGCTTCTCCATTTAAGTGGACAAGTTAGATATATGTATATATATATATATATATATATATATATATATA
>NW_015150838.1:749232-785905 GCF_000732505.1 Cyprinodon variegatus
ACTGATGTGTACTGACATGACCAAACGTTAGCATTAACAAAACCTGGCAACCAGCTGGCAAACAGAGCAATTGAAGTTAATATTGTAGTTATCCACCTAAATTAAAGTGGGAGAGGCGTTATAAACTAGAAATTAATATGTTCATAATGTGTGTAAATATCATTTCCTTCAGCTGTGTTGTTTCTGATTTGATTTTTAATAGAACTCTGATGTACAGATTTGCTTAAAAGGTTTCTGAAATAAAGGAAATAGTTTGACTGACTAGTGTTTATCAACCCTGAGCACGTGTGCCTGTCTGCTTGTTTACATCCAGTATGTTTGTGTTTGTTTTACTTTATTAAAGAACAAATATAAATCCAACCAATCTGACTTTATGTAAAATGGTGATCAGCCAGCATCCCTAACAGCTGTTAGTGCCAACCTTGCAACCCATGCAGAATTATTTTAATTCATCCACATTAAAGGATTTGAGCATTAATGGCCTCCATTTGGTCATGTCACTTTATTATTCATTGTTTTGACTTTGACTAGGCCATTTTGAAACCATTCTTTAGTAGTCATTCAGAGGTGGACTTCTTGGTGTGGTTTGAGTCATTAGCTACGTTTACATGCGTAAATTCCCCCCTGATCCAATCTCAATTTTGGTTAATCAGAAATTCAAAATCTCCGTTTACATGGACACTAAATAAAATGATCCAATCATGATGTGTGTGTACATGTACCAACCAGCTGATCTGATGTAATCATTAAAAATAACTGTAAATTGTTTAATTGTAGAAGAAAAGAAAGCCAACTTTAACTTCCCTCTGTCTCTTGTTTTTTGGTGTTAAGGTCTCAGCAGTATCTAACGCTCATTTGCTACACGGGTAGAGGGCAGGATGGCGTGTTCATCATAGACGTAGCTAATGTTCTGCTAGAGAACCCAATATAGCATTAGCTGAGGGTCACAAACTGATGATCAGAAATTAGTGACATACAACTAGGGTTGCCATATTTAGAAGTTTAATTACGCGTCCCGTATTGAACTGATAAATTTGTTGCGTATTTTCACAAATAACTAAAAAATAAAGTAATTTTGGTGTCACTTGCGCACAGAACAACTCTACTGTTGCAAGTGTGACCCATGTCTACGCGTCCTGATTCTCTCTCCCTCCCTCTCGTAGCTAAAGCTTAGAGTTCTACTGTTCTTGATTCACCTTCCCCTTTATGACGTTGTCTGTCTAAAGCATTCTCCACTCGGTAATCTCTGTTCTTGGGGCGTTTGTCATGGTTTCCTGGTGACGGTCCTCATGTTTAGTTCTAGTTCTACAAACTGTGCACCTGCGTTCGCCAACTCAAAGCATCTATTGCAACATTATTTATTGCAAGTGCCCAGCTGACCTGCTCAGGAAAAGTATAGCACAACAAAGATTAATTTAATAATCTGGGTAACTAACAACCAAAATAAACCAAAGATAAGCAAAAAACAAAAACATTAATATAATACCAGTAATCTTCCCTATCAGGCCAAGCGCGCCATTGGTTTTTATGAGGGGATTTCTGTGCACAATGATACTGTGCAGGCTTAACATTTCCATTTATTAATTATTTTAATTTGCTGTAGCTTATTGCAAGAAATAAAATCCACGCTCAAAGAACAAAATATATATAGTATAGATATAAAGTATAATTATATTTAGTATGGTTCTGTGTTGAGCTGAAAAGGGATACAATTTGGTTAAAATGCAGGAAATACAATTTTTTTAGGAGGAGGAAATACAACTATTAGTTAGTTACCAAGAAATCATAATGTCAAACGTCTCTGTCCAGTATGTCGAATAGTGCCTATATATGTTTGATAGGAGAGCTGTGGGAGAGTTTTCTTGTTTTTCTTTTCTGTTGTTTTTTTTAACAAGTGCTCACTCCTGAGTGGTGTCAAAATTCTAGCTGGGAAAACAAATCATTTAAAAACTTCTTCAAACCAGAAAACTACTAAGTCATTATTTTAATGATTGTTTATAATATTTTACTAACTATCCTGTTAGCTTGCACAAGGTCAGAGGACTTAATACCAAACTAGGAGCAGGTAACTTCTGCCTCCCCTTGAATGCAATACAGCATGTAAGAAATAGACAGAAAACATGGCGGCTGAAGTTTGGAACTTCTTTTGGGTTTCAGGGAAAGGCAATAAGGTAGCTTTGTGCAGCATTTTGTGTAACAAGGTGGCTTTTTGAACATTTCATGAGCTGGAGCATTAGTTCCAGTCTTACTTCAGGTGCCTGGCTGGATTTAACACATAATGGAAAATAAAAGAACAAACCTGCTGTGAAAAGGCAGAGATGTTGCTTTTTGAAAGGAAATCTTCCCCTGATTCATCTAAAACTAGTTTGTGCTTTTACACAAACAAGTGGAAAGCTGTCAGTGGTTCATTGTTTTAGTTTCTAAACGTTTAAAGAATGCACTTTTTCAGTTGAAATTATTTCTTACAATCATATATTAATAATACATTTAATTAAATGGAATCTAAATGGTGGAATTTTTATTTGGATTTAACAGCTTTTGTTTGACATCAAAAAGTAATGCACTTCATTAAAGTAGATGTTCATTTGAAATATGGTTCTGTCTGATGTATTTCAAAAAATTATGTCTTGCATATAATTTTTAAATTCTACAATATCCTAATTTATTCAGTCATTGATAAAATTTGCCATCTTTACCTGTTGGTTTCATCTACTGGTATGTTATTGGTTATCGGTTACCGGTTATCGCCTTTGAAAGTAGAACATTTTGTTGTAGGTGTTTGTATAAAAATCAATTATCACGCATCTCTAGTCACCATAACACAGAAAAGAGGAAACAGAGGTTTATTCTATGCAACTGTAACTATGTCATTTGAATGATAGGTGTGACAAGTTAAATGTTAGGCTGCATGCATGTCCTAGGGGGATGCATTATTGCAAGACGCAGACTGGGAGAGGCTTGGGTGTGGTACTTGTAATGTGGTTCAGCAATATATACTTTATACAAGGCTTACTATAACAGTCTTCATTTAGTTTTCTCTTGTTCAACTGGAATAGTTTCTAATAGGACAAACGAAAACGTTTGAGAAGTTGCAGTATGTATAGAAAAAAGTCCCATCAAAGCTGCGTAGAATCACATTTTTTATTTATATGCTCTTTAATGGGTAGTAAATGCACTTACTTCAGCAGTGACCCATTTTTAATGTTTATAAAGAGTCTGAGTGCTGCGGAGAAATGGATCCTCTGGAAAACAGTCCTGCACAGCGTTTCTTTTAGCATTTCTTTTTTGTTTTGGGTTTTTCTTTAGTTCAGGGGTCTGCAACCTTTCATATTAAAAGCCATTTTGCCCCGAGTCAAGCTAATTAAAAGTTGTTTAGAGATTACATTTATTTTTTGTTATGTTAGTTAATCATCCTTAATCAAGACAACTATCCCCACAACATGGTGCTGCATCGAACCCCATGTGCCCTGATGGACAACAAAGTGACTTGCTTGCAACCATTTTTTTTATCTGTTCAGCTGGATCAAAGCAAATATTTCAGTTATTTGAAGACAGGTTATGGCAGCTGACTGATAAAGCAATCCATCACTCTGTCTGGGATGTCATTTAAAGGGATAAATACTCTAAGGAACAGTATGATGTAAAAATAATTCTGTTTTTAAATCAGAATTTATTCAACCCCTTTACCATCTGTATATAATGACGGTTGCACAGTTTTAATCAAACCTCAAAATACTAAGAACTAGCAGTTCCTGTTTTATTTGTAGTTAAATGTTAACATTATTGCACACAGTTAGTTCTAGTTCCTGGTGATGTAACACACAACTCTTTCAAAGCTTGGTGTGCTTTGACAACACTAATCCAGGCATGTCTAATCCAAAGGGGATTAGGAGTAATTAGTCCTTTATCTGCCAAAGCGCTCTGACTTTCATCATCAGTTTTATGTTAAATGTGTGACAAAAACTCTCTCTCTCTTCTGTTAAAATGAATAGGCGTTGTAATATCAACTAGCCTGCAGAGGGCGGAATTTGGTTTAGTTAAATGCTTTATTTTTTTCCTTGAATAACATAAAACAAGTATTAAAGTAAATTAAATCAAGAATAGCCAGCATCTATTCGTGTTTTTTAATTGGACCCAAATGCAGACAGAAGCAGAACAATTAAACAAGTTTAATGATAAAAGATTATGTATTGCAAAACAGCCGAAAGAAGAATAAGGTGATAGTTTGGTATGAAATAACAGAAGGACCTGGCAGGAAACAACTGAGTAAGAGGAAATTAAATACTGAGGGAGGGGAGGAAAATTACAAAGAAAATTTACCTTCACTCATGTAGGAAAATTACAAGGAACCCAGATGAGTAAATAGGGGATTTGGAACAGCTGTGACAGAATAAAAGCAGTGGAACTGAGTAAACTTTAACTTTAGGCCGAGTAACTGCCACTGTCAGATTTGTAGCCAAAGTATTGGCAATCTCCTTCTGAACTCCTATAAAATTCATTAAATGTTGTACAGAAAGCACCATGCACTTTTAAGTGCCCACAATGAAAGCTTTGTACCCCCCACCCTAAATGTATAGCTTTAGCCTATTTAAATATGCAAAACCTGCACCTGCAATCTGTCTCAAGTCTGATCATCGTATGCAGGTATTTGTATAACCTGCTCCCAGTAATTTCCATGTTCTGGTCATTTGAAGGTTAGGCCCAGTGTGTGCAGCCCACTAGGAAGCTTTAACACAGTGGGGATATTTTCCCACTGTGTGATACTTGAGGAATGTTTCTTTTCCTTAAACAGCAGAAGAGGGGCTCCATGGTGGCACAGTGGGTAGCACCATTGCCTTGTACCAAGAAGGATCTGGGTTTGATTCCTTGCCCAGGGTCTTTCTGCATAGATTTTGCATGTTCTCCCTGTGCATTCGGGTACTGCGGCTTCCTCCCACGGTCCAAAAACATGACTGTTAGGTTAATTGGCTTCTCTTAATTGTGCTTAGGTGTGTTCATGTGTGCACGGTTGTGTGTCTTTGTGGGTCTCTGTTTTGCCCTGCGACAGACAGGTGATTGTACAGGGTGTATCCCGCATCTCACCCATAGACTACAGGGTGGAGGCCCACCGTGATTCTGAGAAGGACTAAGCAGGAGAAAATGAATGGATGGAAATAGCAGAATGTCCTTAAATGATCACTGAAAAATTAACTCAGTATGGCAAGACCTAAATGTCAATAATAAATCCAGATAGGATTGGAAAGGAAAACACAAAAAGGACGTCCTTGATAAAGAGGTGTTTGAATCTCAACATGACTTCCCTGGTTAAAATGAACTGAAACAAAGGATTAAAATGGCTAAAGGGGAGTGTTGGCTTGAGTGGGTTAGAGCAGTAGGTTTGTGTTCTGTGAAGGCAGCAATTAACTAGTTAGATCCCCACAACCTCCACTATGGGTTTCTGAGCAAAACGCTTAACCCCTGATTGCTCTCCGGGCGCCACACGGTGGCAGCCCACTGCTCTCCAAGGGGATGGGTCAAATACAGAGAATTTCCCCATTGTGGGACAATAAAGGGATCTCCACTTACAAAAAAATATATATATATAAAATATTTCTTAAGATAAAGCAATACTTTGTTACAACAAGAGGATTTGATCTATTTTAATATGACAGCATGAGGAAGATATAGGTTACTATAAAATATCTGAGGTCATTTTTTTTTAAATGAATTGTTTAACTAATATTAATCCAAAATCAAACATGTATTAGCTGCTGCATAACTAACATTTGGATACTATTTATATCAGCTTTCCAGGTCTGTAATTTGGTCATGCTTGTAATCCAATCCAATCCAAAACATTATTTATTGTTAAATGTGATTACAGGCTTTTTAGTATTAAAATCGTCAAATTTTTGATACTACATTTTTATTTTTAATGATCTCATTTTCTCCCCATAAATTTCAAATAAAAAGAGAATAGGGGCAAGAAAGTTGGGTGAGTGAGCTTCAACAATCAACAATCTCTAAATATACTGCACAGCCAAGCGGAAAGAGTACTAATTCTTTATTGGCAAATCGTTTCATTCTGACTTCCAAAGGATTTTTCAATAAAGAAAAGCCCAAGTTTTTGCTTTGTGTCTATTGTTGAGAATTGAGGCCACACACCCATCCGTGTACACAACAGGCCCATGACCAGGCATGCTAATGTAAATATTCCCAATGCTATGTTCTGCAATATAAATGTGAAAAGCTCAAGTCATACAAAAATGCAGCAGCAACAGCTTTTATTCGCCGCGCCACAACACTTCAATGAAGTCCCTGAAGTGCTCCGATTCATGGACTTTATGGAATGGAAAACACTGTTGCAACATGTTTAATGTTTTATGCATGCTTTGCTCCTTGTTTAAAAACACCTTAGAGGGTTTGGTGCATTATTCTACGGTATACCCTTGAGCCAAAGTTTACACATAAAGACCAAGCGCTTTGTCAAGACATGCACCTATTCAACACACTACTTCGTTCCAACCCCATCTGAATGAAGCACTACCTGCAGACTAGTGTTTTTTTTTGTGAATTTTGCCATGTCTTACCTGATTTTGTCCATACTAAATTCACTAAACTTCACATTGAGGCGAAATCCATTTTCTTTATGCATCTCATCTTCGTTTTCGTAAACCTGGGTGAAGTTTGCAGCATTTGTTGGACGCTTTCTTTTTTCTGAATTAAGCCAGTAGATCTAGAACAACACAAGCCTTTAAAATCTTACTAAATACAATGTTTTTAAGCTCTACAAGAGCATTTAGACCTACCAGTCTGGAGTCAATTCTAGAATTCTGGATGGTCTTCACAATGTCTTCAGCGTCTTTATCTACCTCTGTGGTATTACTGTTATTACGAACATACAAGTCAAACATAACGGGAATTTCTGTCTTTATGGCGAGCTCAAGTAGCTCACTTAGTTTAGGTATTTTTTCCTCTTTAGCTTTCTTTTTCTGTTCTTCTTTAAGCAGGTGCACTGTATGAAAAGGATCTGCCTGAAAAGAAAAATAACGTTTTTAGTATTTAGTTGCATTTTCTCTTTTTATTTAGACTTTCAGCGAGGCTTACAAACAGAGAGAGCACTCACCTTAATGAACCATTCCCCCGCATTTAGACTCCTCAGCTTATTAAAGTTCCACTCTTTGCCACTTTCGACCAGTGTTGTAATATTTGTTGTTCTATTGAGGAACCCTGACTTATTGTCGTGCATCAGAAAAGGAATTCCGTCTTTGCTAAAGTACCAAACACAATAATTACAGTGCTTAGTTTTTTTTTATCTGGCATATGTACCATTCACTCATAAAACAAACATTACACTATGAGGTTGATATATGACTGCAAAAACATTTAAAGACCAAATCAATAGAGGCAGGTCAACATTTTCCCCCTACCTAAGCTGCACGTCTGTCTCAAACAACGTCACATTGCAAACAGTTGCACTCCTTTCAAACGACATCATGGTGTTCTCCGGGGCAAGCTGAACATCGCAAGAGCATAAGGGTGAGAAACATTTTTACACAAAATACCCCGAGGCTGTGAGCACACAGGTGGTTAAATACACAATATTAAATGGAGCTCATTGTTGACCCAGCAGCAGAGCATGCCAACAAGGGTGCAGAAAGGGGCCATACGGGGCCCCTCGTATGACTGCTGCAGCATCAATAAAAGCAGGTGTAAAAATACATTGTCATTAAACATGAATGCACCTCCTGCTGGAGTTGTAGAAAACAAATGCATTTTTTTTTTTTTTTTTTATCTTTAATTTTAGATCTTGGTAAATCAGCATGCTCACCATTGGTGCTCCTCTGTGGCCCCAGAGACTTGGTTTGGTTGTGTTTTCTAAATCCTCTAGGTATATCAAACAGGGTGAGCGGATGAAGATGGGACAGATAAAGATGAATGCTGACACAGTAACAAATACCAGACCAATTATCCACTTTGATCCTGGAAAAGAAGAAAAAACATCAACAAGTCAGGATTCCATTTTTAGACATTTAAAGGATTAGTGGGAGGATGTCAGCTGTATTCTAAGGTCTTCGTCATTTCTCAACAAAAACAATTATAACTTAAGTTGTTGTCATATGTGACCCAATATGCATATGACGTTAAAAAACATGACTAAATATCAAGTCCTGTCACACTTAAGAAGTACAGGTATTATTTATGATATAAATTCACAGTGTTCTGATAGTCAGGTTGATTTATCATGACATCTCATTTTTATTTACTTTACCACAATATTTTAAAATGACCAGCTGTACTGATAGTTAAATGCTCTACACATAGGCTATACTTGCATTATATGAAAAAGAATTACCACAGTAAATCAATGAAGTTCATTATTTTTGTTTTTTTTTCTATTATAGAAGTTTCTATAATCCAGCATCAGTGTTATCATTTAGCAAGGAGACTGGTCCTTCATTTCAAATTGTTTTGTTTCGAAATGTGTGTAACAACAACAGATCACCTTGTAAAGATGCTGTTTAAAACCAATAAGAATCATCGTGCATGGTGCAATAAGTCCTGTTTTCACATGGGCTAAAAGGCCAATCAGTGAGGAAGAAGCCATTCCCCCAAAAAGCATATTGAAGATAAATAAAATGTACTTGGGCACACAGACCTTAATTTATGGAGCTTAACATTTTGACAAAAAGGTGAGAATATCTAAAGCCTCAGAAAATCTTAACTGTGAAGCAGGGTTGTAGAAGTATACAAGATAGATTTCATAGTGAAAAGAACACCATGTGAAAATACTAAAGCAGCACTCCAAGATGAAGGACTAAAAGCTTGGGTGAAAATTTATCTTCTAAAAGAACAACAAAACATGCTGACAAATTAGTGACAGAGTAGCTTAAGGAAAAGAAACGTGATGTTTTGGAGTAGCCGTCCCTGATCTCAGCCCAGTAAGTTTGTGGGTAGAGTTGAAGAGGTGCGTAGGAGTGTGGCTTACAAACTCAGTTACAACGGATGAATCAGTAGGAATGGCCCAGAATTCTTGTAAATTGTTTAAGCTTGTGGAAGGATGGAAAAAATGGACCAAGTCTTACAGTTTATCGTGGTATTTAGCAAAGAGATAATTCTAGTCATAAACTGATCTAAAAAAAGTAAACATTTAGTTTGATGTGGCATCGGTTTTTATACAGACGTTTATACAGTTTATTCTAACAGTATACACATGTAATATAGTTTGTTTAAGAAGCAGCAAAATATAACATCCGAGTCCAACTGCATATGCTATCTTACAGTTGCTAAGCATACTCCCTAGAATATCATGACATTTAAAAGTATGACTGTTTTTGTACGCCCAATGTTATATAAAAAAACATTTTTAGATGTTAGTATAAGTAATAATTATTAAAGGCTCTTCCTTTATTTTTATCATTTTACTATATTTGTCCTTCCAATCTCCCAAAAAGTTATTGTGAAAGTTATTAAAATAGCAATATGTTGAACTGCTTCTATACATAAGGTTTGTTTCACATATGTAGGTTATAAAATGCAGCTTGAGCTATCAAAATAAAATGTTTTATGTGACTTTGTTGTCTCTTTAATGCATAAAAAAAAATCCTTAAATGTAAAACAAAGCTCATTTTTAAAACCAAGGTATTAGAAGTAAACAGCAATTTAATTAATCTCCATGTTTTAAATCAACCACTGTTTGCTTGGCAAGACGGAATGTAAAATGTCTGCTTTTTTTTTTTTTTGACCAATCAAAAAACAACACTGTTTTACATCTCGTGTTACAATTAACTGAAGGTGCTGTCATATGTTGTGCAAGTTTTCCGTGTTTATCTTGGCTCCTGTCATCACCTTTTACTCAACGTCTGAATGACAGTGAGCCAAACGTCTGAATTTTTAACCGTTTTAAATGACACAAGCAGCCATTGTTGGGTTACTTGTCACTGCCAAAAACTTTTTGGTTTCTCTTTTTTATATGCTAAAGATTAAACCAGATGTCACAAAATTTCTCACACTGGTTAAAAAAAATAACCTTTTAAAACTACAGTTGTTTAGCAGCTGATTTTTTAAGAATGCTATTTAAAAAAAAAAAACTCTAACGTGCTGTTATGGTTAACTAATAAAAAGGAAGTATAAAGTATATTAGGGCTTAAACAATTAATCAGATTAATTGCGATTAATTGATTATTGAAATAATTGTCATCTAATTTAGTAATTAGTTATTAGTTAATTTGAGGTAGAGACTGAAAGACATATCTTTAGCTGACACAGTAACCCACTTAAAGCAGAAATTATTATAAAAATTGTAATATATATATATATATATATATATATATATATATATATATATATATATATATATATATATATATATATATATATATATAAACATTTTGCATTTAAGATAAAAATGTTTTTGTCTCTCAATAGGCTCTATCCAAATCCTTAAGTGAAAATGTTTTAGTTTCACCTGGATTAATTTAGTAAAAAGTCTTTAAAAAAAATAATCTACCGACGAATCAATTTTCAAAACAATCGTTAGTTGCAGCCATAAAGTACATTGGCTTGAAATTCGTCCTTCTTGAAACAAAAATGCAATTATTTTCTCCGGCAAGAATGACATAAACTGTAAAATATTCAATTGTTTTTGTTAAAGAAAGCTAACTTCTTTTCACCTTAAATTCACTTTTAATGGTAAATGTTTCTGTTGTTAAAAAACAAACAAAAAAACATAAAATGAATAAATAAATGGGTCTGTAATGTTTTTTTTAAGCTTTCCAGCTCTCTTTTTACTCTAAATAGCTCCTTGTTCTCCCTTGTCACTTGATATCCTTTTGCTTTTTAAAGCCCAGCATGTTTACCAGGGTAATTTCATTTTCCCAGGGCTTTAGTTGCTCACATACCTAATTCATTATACCTTTCCTCTAGCTTGTTGAGGGTGGTGGTGTCCACAGGTGCATTGCTTTGTTTTACCAGTGCCAGTAACCGAGTAGGAAACTCAGTAAGTAACTGATAAAGGTGATGGTAAAACTGTTGTTTTTATACCTTTAGTATACTAAAAAAACAAGTTTGAAAATGTTTTTTAATGAGTAAGTATAACTCAGAACCCCATCTATGCATCTAGTTTATCAAGAAATAGCCAGGTGCCTTTAATGACAGTCAGTCAGTCACTCAGTCATAACCTGTTAATTAATCTAACACGGAAAGTTATTTTAAAATGTCTTTTTTTCTTTTACGAGAAAGTACACCACAAAACCTTGTCTGTTTTACCAGAACATTTTAAGGAAATGCAGGTACTGATTTTACACCGTTTAGCCAGTCTGAAGAAAAATGTTTTCCTAGAGTAACAATCGCATTGCAGCACTTTCACTTTTCAAACATTCCCTGTTGACTGGCTTTTTTATGTACCGGTAGTTCTTATTAGGTGGATTGCAATCAGACAGACGATATGAATGTGATCGTGTGATCGGAGCCTATATCCTAATAGTTTGTCCCAGGCTGTCAGTTGGCCTGGTACAATAAGAGGAGAACTTACATGTTGGATGCTGTCCGTAATTTTTTTGGAGCATCCGTTTGTAGTCTTCCCATTGTCCATACCATCTAAAGCTTCTACCTGATAACATTTTTGCCTATGATTATAAAGGTTAGGTTTTAAATTCCTTTTATATGCAGACTGGCTTTAATAAATTCAATTTTGACTGGCGGTTTACCTGTTTATTAATATAATAAAAGAAGCAAAACTGTTTTTTATTGGTTACTGTCGGTTAATCATGCAGTCATTAATCTTGTCCTGGGGCTTTTAGAGGAAACCGAATTCCCTGGAATCCCTAGGGAGTTCGTTTATTTACGATCGATTCAGTTCCTGGAGCTTTAGATGGAAAAGGAGACAAATATGTTACATTTACCCACACATACCCATTAGTGGGTCTGATTTATTGGTATAAGATCACCTAAAGATTCCTATGAGAAATGCTTTAAAGGCTTAATGATGCATTGCAATGAATTTATGTGGAAATGTGTATATAAATGGGTGCCATTGAATCATGTGTTTGTATACAAATTAGGTGATGAGCAACGTACCTTTTTTTGCCTCATGGAAAGCCTGGAAGATGAACCAGCTGAGCAGAGTCCAGGCTCCAACAGCACCGAATTGTAAGAAAGGACCCGTGTACTACAAAGAGGGAACAAATGATGATGCTGGTAAACTTTCCACCCAGTGTTAAATCTGTACATGTGCTTGGGCTAAACATTTTTTTTTATTATATTGATGTGAAAAACAATAACAAATGTAGGATACAAAATTCACCAAAAGGCAGTTAATCAGTTTTCAGTAATTCCCATTATTTAAGGTTTTTAATATGATGGAGAAGAAATTGCAAATGGTAAAATGAAATCGATCTGCGTTATTTTCTGATTATTCTCAAACATTTTTACCTTTTTCAACACTGCATTGGATTTATACATCAATATAATCTAGTTAAGAGGGTATCATTATTTATCACTAAAGTATCTTGACCTTTTAGAAAATTTATTTGCTAATTTATTGGCAACTTTGAAAGTAAAACTTGTTGATTCTTGTTTTTTTTTAACATTCAATGCAGGTCAAAATATTATGCATTTTTTTTGTCCATTTCACCTATTTGTATTTTTACTGATAAAGGAGAGTTTATATTAGATTCTCCGACAAAATATTAAGTTTTTTTTTAGTCAGCAAGCCAAACAGCTATTTAAGATACAAAATAAAAAAGATTTTCTGTAAAAATGTATGTTGTGCCAACATAGTTGTGCCAACATGTTCCTCCGTACCTCTTACATAATGAAAAGGTAACATCTTGGCTGCTTCCTCTCACTTTTTTTGCATTGTTTGATCTGCTTAGCAAGCTACAAAAGGCATTGTACTAATTTTTTTTAACAATGTTTAAAACAACTCGACATATCTAAAGCAGGAAAACGTTTTTTGCTAGTTGTATTTGCACATGGTTCACTTGAAGAGCCAAATGTTTAGAAACAATAAGAGTTCCAATCATTCAGCACATGCACATCAGGAAGTTTGCTCAATAACGTGAACATATTTCATTGTTTGCCTTGGACAGAGAAGGGTTTCAGTCATCAAAACACCTCTGTGTCCCAGATGAACAACGGCAGTAACGACGCCTGATTGCCTGATCTGTATAAGGATTCAAACGTATAGAAGGGCTCTTTCCAAGCAGCTTGGAACCTCTGATTCAGCTCTAAATCAAGGAAACTCTTCATCTGAAAAGCAAAATGTCTTCAATTATAACGAGGGAAGTTCAACCGTGCATGTGGCAGAACCAGTTTCTTGTGTAGAAACATTCAAGACATGGCCGGAATCTTCTAAAACCTTCTGAAAGATAATTTTAAATAAATTGAACATTTGATGGACAATTTTCAAAGGATTGAAACAGATTCATTTAACTGAAATGAATGTTCGCAAAAAAAAAAGCTGTGCATAACCAAGGAGGAGGTTTTTAAAAGTAAACCTTAGGGTGTCCACTTCAAAGACTAACACTAGTTATATAGTGCCACAGTGAGTCCAGGTGTTCACCCAGTTCAACAAAACAGCCTAGATCACCCCACCCCTAAAATTAAGTAAATATTATATAATATAGGATTGCTACTTCTGCCAAAAAATAAAAATAAAAAGTTTGGGTTCACCAATAAAAAAGGCTTTGGAGAAGAGATGCTGTCACCATCTAAGATCTTTAGAGAGCTTTTACTAAACAATGCGGATAAACTCTTCCAAATCAGCATGCGATGAGCTTGGGTGTAACTGCTTTCTGGTATATTTTACAAGCAAATAGCACATAAGAGGTTGGAAAAAGTAAAGAAATAATAGTGTGATTGTAACAGAGGTGTTTAAAGAGGCAATTAACTTTGAATGGCTTCTATTGTTCTATACGCTATTGTTGTATCTGATTGAAAGCTAAATAGAATAGAATAGAATAACTTTATTGTCTATCATACACAATGATGGCAGAAATTTCCCTTTGGCTTGTTCACACACACAACAACATAAAAATAAGAGTGCACCGCAAATAACTGAAATCTAAGTAAGTCAATTTTTCTTAAAATAAGTGCCTTTTTTCTTGAATTGAGCAGGTAAGTGACACACTTTGCCAATGGAACAAGAAAATTTACATTCAAAATAAGGGAAAGAACGCAGTCTCCTATTTCAGGTGCATCAGGCAATGTAATATATATATTTTTTTAAATAAGGGTCCATTAGAACTCCCCCCACCTCAACATAAAATGGTTTGACCAGGACAACGGTGGGCTGCAACTTTTGAAGTTCATTTAGCTGCAAACTAAGAATGTCAGGTTTTCAGAAGTGCAGCGCACAGAGACGAGAAGAGAAACGTTGGAAGAAGATGACACCAAAGGCTTGAGGGATTTAAAATATTAAAAATAAACTTAAGATGAGTCAGGGACAGGTCCAGGAATGGAATTGTGGAAGAATGATGCCCGTTCAGAGCCAGGAAAGGAGCAATGCGTTTATCAATGTGATTTTAAAGTATAGCATCCACTAGCGAGTGTAAGAGGGAAACCACAGTTACTTTTACAGAAATACTTGAGCTTAACGCCAAAAGCAGAGAGATGGCAGAGGTCTAGGTGCAGGGTGAAAGATGGGAGAGCCGGCTGAGGGGTGGGGAGCTTGGTGGACAGAGAAAAAAGGAGTAGAGGGTATGAGGAGGCGATAGAGAGCCAACACACTAACTGACTGTTTGTTATGGCAAAAAAGAGATGGCAAATGAAGGCAGATAATCCCCAAAGTATTTAACCTTTTCTATCTCCCACAATGGAAGAGAGAATTTGTTAGGGTCAGAAAAGTCCATATTTTGCCTGCTGTGCTTGCCGTTTTCCTAGGAGTAGAAAAAATTATAACCCAGTGCACTAAATTCAATAGATGGGATGAAAATATCCAACACAAAATACAGAAAGCTTTATGAAGGATTTCCAGGGCTTGAAATAAACGGTGCACACAAACATTGTTTATGGAAATAGAAGAACCTGCTTTATTTTTTCCTATATCTACTTGTGACTGACTAAGGTCTTCTAAGGCCTTCAGAAAAAGGCAGATAATAAAAAACTACCTGGGCTCTAAAATGTCCCAGGAAAGGTCCAAGTCTAACCACATTTTTGAAGTGAAGTCATCTAAGACTTGTTTGGAGGACTAAAAAAAATATTTCTGTAAACAGCAGATTAATGAATAAAAGGAGAATGAAGTATGCAGTTAAGTTGAATATTTTGTGTTTGCGTGTGTGGTGGTGCAAAAAAGACTTTGTTGTCCCGGGCACTAGCAAAACTGTCAGCTGGCCTGTTTACTGTACCTGGAATGAAATAGGTGCAACCGTCCATGGGTCGTGAGGGAATAAACTGAGTGCTACTGTGATCACTAGGGCGATTAAGATCACGCCAATAAAAATGAGGATCTGCAGAAAAGAAAATATGACTGTTAGGTCTGTGATTAAACTATTACAGTTTTAACAGGTGAAGGTTTATGTACCCTGTGCAGCCAGTGTAGATGAAGTTTCACTCTCAATGCAACTTGAACCAATGCAAAAAGCTGCATAAAAACAAAAAAACAAAAAATGGTTTAGACAGAACCGGTTAAAGCTATTCAGTTTTATTCAATCTGATATGTTGATTCTCACCAGCAGCAGAACACAGTAGCTGGCAAACATGGCAGAAACGGTCATCATTACCATGAAATAATTCAAATGCTTGTGAAACTTATAGAAGAGGTCCCTGGTAGAAGCAGAATTAGGACTGGGATAAGAAAGTAAAAGACCAATATATCAATAAACACAAACATCTGATTTGCTCACTCACGCATTTAAATTGTATTGGTCATTGAAAATGATCAGTAGATATATCCAGCAGATGGAAACCAGGGCCCCAACACTGACGAATGTGCACCAGCAGCAGGAACGCTAAAAGGAAAGATAAGATAATGGAATTATGTTCCAGATAAAATGATACAGATCATTCCTCAGCTGTGTTTGTGCGTGATAAGCAACGGACAGGGTGAAGAAATGCTCTACCATGACAGCTCAACCCTTTTATTTTATTTTACCTCAGGTAAACACACCAGCTCTCCTACAAAGGAAATGATAGAAAGTCATCCTAATCTACTTTTTATTGCAGATAAACAAATTAACCCATCACAGCATGTCAGAGCTTGCAAATTCATACACTTCTATTGGCACAAACTGAAATAATCGGTCTTCAATCATCACATCTTTGCTTTACCATCATCGCTAGAAGCAATCATCCATCCATTGCTTTTGGAACTGGGAGCAGATTTGGGGGAATCAGGGAGACCGGTTCCACATACAGAACCACGACTCTCACAATAAAAATGTTTGTTCCACCAAGGTCAGTTGAACATACAACAGGAACTGGCAAACGGTTGGATGCTCCTTCTATCTGATGACTTAGTGAAGCGTACTGAGTGAAATTTTACCACAATATCAACGTTGTTCACACGGATTTTATCAGAGATAGGTGAAAAGTCAAACAACCACCACCAGTCGGACCGTGTTTAAAATCAGCCCTGTTTGATGTGAACGCACCTTTACAGACTTTGTCTTCAGTCATTTCTGAACAAGAGGAAATATCTGCAAACATCCCTCTAAATTTGTAAAAATATTTAATCTGCTGGCAGCTTTGGTTCATTTTCTTTAATCCTGTCTATGACTGTATGACTGATTAACAATCCATTTTCTGATGCTTCTGATAAACTTTATGGATATAATGATTTTATTTTAGAGCAGGAATTGGCAACTGCCCACTCTGCCAACGATGACAAAACCAGAGGTGTGGACTTTAAACCTCCAACTTGAGTCAGAGATTTAATGACTTGAGAATTGGTTGTATCAGAAGGACCTATGACTTGAGTAAAAATAACATTTGACTCCACCCAAGACTAAAGCATCTTTACTCAGCATAACATGGAGCTCTTATTAAAAACTGAACCACAGAAAATGATAATAGTAAATATAAAAACAAAATCCATATAGATTGTTTCCTTAAAGATATTAATGTCTCAGAGATAGCTTGCCACCTAAGCAAGGCACTTAGTCTCTGTGTAATAATGTGATCGGGTGAAAGTGGCTATTCCAGCTAGTTAGCATTAAGCAGAAAAGCTTTAAAAAACATTTGAATTATTGTTTTAAACAGAATAAAGTAAATTTAATCTAGATTAACTTTGGATTTTAAATATACCCACCTTGTTTGTATTACCACTCTGTTTCTTCAGTTGGCAGCTAAAGAAACCTCTGCTGCAATCTCGACAGCAAGTCCTCAGGCTCATTGTGCGTCTTTACGTTCACAGTGCAGAAAATGGATCAAAGAGGATGGAAAAAAACTCTGAAAATGATTTCTGTGGACACAGAAGAGAGAAATGGTCTAATTCAGCTCCCCAAAACCATGGAGAATTAAAGGCAGGGGGAGGCAGAAAGCAAATGAGGCAGGGGGTTCTTTGGATGCTAAGGCGATCTCTCAAAAGAGCTGCTATACAAAGGGGGCTATAGTCAACAGTCTACAATGGCCTGCACCATAGGGTATTGAGTACTGAACAGTCCTGGGAGAGAGCTCCAGCTTTTTGCAGCACAAACGGACACAGTGACAGGCGCAGCCATCCACTGACAGCTTGTGCAGGAAATGCTGAATCTCAGCGAGTAAAAGGCTATGAACAGATGGAGCAAAAAAAAAACAAAAAACTCAGGAAGTTTTTAGACAGTTAGACATTTTATTACTCGTATTTCTTAGTTTTTCTTTTTAGTCGTATAACAAGATTTTTGTCAACATGTTGGGACTCAGTATCCCTCAGTTGTGCCAGGTTTCGGTTGCAAACGCACTTAACAGACATGGAAATTTATCTGTCACTCCTGTCACCCCGACAAGATGCTGTGTTGAGTAACACAGAGCATCAGTTGTGAAAACTTCATTTTTTACGAGAGTTTTCTCACTAGACTGGATTTCACATGAGACAACTTTCTACGTGCCCAGGCGGTTGGTTTTTACAGTTAAGGCACTCATGCTCATCAACCCTAGGGGTCAATAGTAGGTGATAGGAAAGAGAAGAAAGAGAGAGAAACCCTAACATTTATTTGAAGTGACAGTTGATGTCAAAATGAGATGAAGATGTTTTCAAAAAGCCTTTCAGTTTAAAATTAGCAGAGAGTAAGAGTTAATAAGGACATGTATGGGCAGGTCTGCATGCCAAAGTGAAACATAATGTACTGTGTTTCACTGCAACAAAAAACTAAACATACCAGGAAGTCCTGAATTTTTTAGCAATAATTATAATGTATACAAGAATAACCACTCTGGCAGCTGGTGACAAAGTGGAAAAGGAAAAGAAATATGTCCTTATTACCACCAGAGAACAACTATGTACTTCATTATTGGTTTAGATGTTTACAACAATTACCCAATTGTGCCTGTGACAGGTTCTTTGTGCAGGAATATTATTTTAATTGCCACTTTCTTCCATGCATTCTAGCAATGCGGAGTAAATAAACCTTAACAACAAAACAACAATGCAGCTACTGTGATGTTGATGCATTAATTATTGCATTTGGACACGATGCAATATTTTGCTTTATTACTTAACACTGCATGACAAAGCTACCTTTATTAAAATGAAAGCAGTACTATTGCATGTGTATTTCAAGACCACGTTAATAAGAGATGACCTAAAAAAAAAGACAAAATCTTATTACATTTTTATTGCTGCATAAATTAAATCAAAGGCAAACCTACCCTCTTAAAATCTTCTGAGAACAATACATACATGAATACATAAATAATAATGAAAACAAAAATTATATATATATATTTTCTTACTGTATGCAGTGAGGAAGAAAAGGCTGATAAAAGTATTTATACATTTGCCTCTTTTATTTACCCTATAAACACCACAACATGGCGAAATAAAAATAGCCCATCAGACTGACAACCTAGAATCTGATCCTACAACTGTGAGAACTTAATTTAGGTTACTGACCAATGCCATGCTTTAACATATGAGACAAAGAAATGTGATATTATCAGAGGTGGGTAGAGGACCAAAAACATTACTCAAGTAAAAGAAGCACTACTTCAACATATTTCTACTCAAGCGAAATTAGAAAGTAGCCATCCAATAAATTACACTCAGGTAAAACTAAAAGGGATACTCACGTAATGAGCAAATGTTATATTCTTTCAAATGAAGTAAATATAAAAAAAAGTTATGTAAAAATGTATTTTGTGTAAAAGACTAAAAGGGAGTAATTAAAACATTTCTTAAAAGTATATAAGATGGAACAGAGTACACAGCCTCCAGTAACAATATGTACTTTTACTCATATAGTAAACTGTCTGTCTGTGTCTGGTGCATTTAAGGCTTTTATAGTAAAGTTACTCATAGCGGATAGATAAGTCAATGGTTTTACTCAAGTAAGAGTAAAGATATTTCATAGTACTTTTCCTCAGTGGTGTCAAAAGTACACACATTTGTTACTTAAGTAGAAGTATAGATACTGCAGTTTAAAAACACTCTGGTAAAAGCTGAAGTATCAACTTGACCTCTTTACTCAAGTAAAAGTGAAAAATTATGTGCTCAGAAAAAATACTTTAAAAAAACAAAAAAAACCAGCCAGATGCCACTATATGAATTGAAAGCTCAATTTTTCGACTATTTCAAAGAAATTCTTTGAGATAGGGTCAAGGATGAGGGAGGTCTTGTTGGTCTCAGTCTCCATCTCCCGATACGCTCTCACCTGTGTCCGACCTTTCAGACATTTCTACATCTTTTTCTGAATCTGACATTGTAGCATGGTATAGACAATTCACGTTTGCAGTTTGAAGAACACCTGCTTGCTTCTGATTATTTCCTTTCGCTAACCAATGAGTGTTTGAGTTATATGACTCATTCAATTTCCCTAGTTTTCACTAGATGTGGATGGAGCCAATGACCTGCATTGGATGGCACACATGACGTGAAATAAATATTTATAAACATTAAACCGAAGCCATGAGTAACGAGTAACGTTTGTTGTACAAATGTAAGGAATAGAAAGTTCAGATACTTGTGTGAAAATGTAATGAGTAGAAGTCAGAAGTAGGAGGAAAAATAAATAATGAATTATAGATACCTAAAAAGTGTACTTAAGTACAATAACAAAGTATTTGTATTTCGTTACTTGACACCTCTGCTTTTACTTAAGTAAAAAGTAAGGTGCAGTGAATTGACCGAGAAACCGAGGAAATGTAATTAGTTACATCCAACCTCAGAATTTTATGCTTGAAAACTTTCAAAAAAGATTTCCTTCTTCTTTTTCTCATTACCAGGAAAACCAAAAAAATAAAACTTTCATCACCTCATCACATTTTCCAAAAATAAATATAAATATTTACCTTAAAAGCCTAAAACCCAGCACTTTCACAACTATGCAATTTGTACTCAATTAAGAGTAATTAAATAGTGCTCATTTTGTTTTTATTTTTACTTCTATGTAGACATGAGAAAAATTGAAAGACAATTTTATGGTCATTTTTAATTATTTTCGATTCTTCTCCGAGTTAATGACTATATAGTGTCATTGCTTCATTAATGAAAGACTTTTACTAATTTGTCCCTTAAAATCTGTCACCAAATATTCTATAATTCATTGCTAAACGTTAAAGCTTTTTATGGTTTTGTTTACATTGGCATCAAGCGGATCATAAACTAACATAATCAAATAAAGTAAACGAGCTTTTCATGGCGCAAAACATTAATTGAAAAGTCTTCACACCTGAGTAAAGTTTTAATCCGTAGTATCGCGAGACAATGCCTCTCATAGAACCAATCAATCACTGTTTGTTTCCAACCGGATTAATTGCATAAACAGCATTGTCACCTGTAATCTCAAAATGAAACCAGGTTTTGCTAATTTACCGTAGATCAACTCACAAGGTCGCACTCTTCTTCGGATCTCTTCCCTTGACTCCCCTGAAGTTCTCCTTTCCCTCTCTCGCATCTTTTTGTATTCCATGGAAAGAACACATTTACTTATGAATGAGGGTCGACAGACAGACAGGGCGCGAGGAGGAGCGGGTGCTGAGATGAGTGGGAGGATCCAAACCATACAGATCGAGCCTCGGCAGCTGATGATTGGATCTGGAAAACGAAACATGATCCTTTTAATCACATTCACTAGTGTGTTAATAACAAACTGAACAAACCCTTTTTTTTAACAGCACTCATTACTTCAGCTTAGAATAAGAGACATCCGCAGAAAATGCGGTCCAATTTAGACCAATTTAGTTTAGTTTCACTCAAAACGTTGTCATACAGAAGAGAAGAGGATTGGGGCCACTGNAACGTTGTCATACAGAAGAGAAGAGGATTGGGGCCACTGGGGGGAAAAAAGTGTATTATTTCAGTTTAATATGGGAAAATGTTAGAATTCTGGCTTTAATATCAGAATTCTGATTTTTTTCCCCCTCAGAATTGGGACTTTAATCTCAGAATTAAAGCTTCAATCTCAGAATTCTGACTTTTTTCTCAGAATTCTGAATTTAATCTTAGAACTCTCACTTTAATCTCAGAATTCTGGCTTTTCTCAGAATTCTGACTTTAATTTCAGAATTCTTAATTTAATCTCAGAATTCTGACTTTTCTCAGAATTCTGACTTTAATTTCAGAATTCTTAATTTAATCTCAGAATTCTGGCTTTTTTTTCCAGCATTCTGACTTTAATCTCAGAATTCTGCCTTTAATCTCAGAATTCTGCATTTAATTTTATAAATCTGACTTTAATCTCAGGATACTGAGAAAAATCCTGGCATTGTCATCTTGGAATATGCCTGTGCCATCAGGGAAGAAAAAGTCCATTGATGGAATAACCTGGTCATTAAGTATATTTAGGTAGTCACTTGACCTCATTCTTTGAGCACATACTGTTGCTGAACCTAGACCTGACCAACTGCAGCAACCCCAGATCATAACACCGCCCCAACAGGCTTGTACAGTAGGTACTAGGCATGGTGGGTGCATCACTTCACCTGCCTCTCTTCTTACCCTGAATCGCCCATCACTCTGGAACAGGGTAAATCTGGACTCATGAGACCACATGACCTTCTTCCATTGCTCCACAGTCCAATCTTAATGCTCCCTAGCAAATTGAAGCCTTTTTTTCCGGTTAGCCTCACTGATTAGTGGTTTTCTTACGGCTGCACAGCTGTTCAGTCCCAATCCCTTGAGTTCCTTTCCCGTTGTGCGTGTGGAAATGCTCTTACTTTCAGTATTAAACATAGCCCTGAGTTCTACTCTTGTTTTTCTTCGATTTGATCTCACCACACGTTTAAGTGATGGCCAATCACGATCATTCAGGATTTTTTCCGGCCACATTTCTTCCTTGAAGATGATGGGTCCCCACTATCCTTCCAGTTTTTAATAATGCGTCGGACAGTTCTTAAACCAATTTTAGTAGTTTCTGCAATCTCTTTAGATGTTTTGTCTGCTTGATGCATGCCAATGATTTGACCCTTCTCAAACAGACTAACATCTTTTCCAGGACCACGGGATATGTCTTTCGACATGGTTGTTTATTAACCAATATTATTATTATTATTATTATTATTATTATTAAATGAATAAATGTGAATTTTAATAAAACAAACAAATATATTTCATTTATAATACAATAAAAATAAATTATTATCCTGAGAATTTGATTTGCTTACTCGGACTGTAAAATAAGCTTTATGCTCTTCACAGAACTGCTTTGCAGTGATTTAGGTTTTATTTCGAAGGGCACCCTTTCTCAGTGTGTGCTGTTTGTTTTTTATGTTAAACAACATGATTTTGTCCAAAGACTATCAAAGAATGGTTTCTTGTGCAGTGACAAATACATAAAAAGTAAACCAGTGGATTGTGTGACTGTTTATTTATTAATTGTCAACTTGACTTATTGAACTCAGTGGGCTGGTCTGAAGTTGCATTCACACCAAACTCAAATGTGGGATGATTTGGCTTGGTTTGTCTGACAATGGTTGCAGTGGTTATCAGTGGCGGCTGGTGGAGTTTTCTCCAGAGGGGCTATATATTCAAAATAGATGTATACCAAAAACAAATCAAACGTATACTAAGTTATCACACCAGTATATTTATATATTGCCAACAACGAAAAAACATTATAAAAACACTTTATAAAAACAAAACATAATTTAATGTACAGGTTTATTTTTTGTATTCAAATCTTGCCCTTCTGATGCTTTGTGAAGGCAAATCTGTGTTTTGCATGGTCCAGTATAGTGTTACCGACCTGAAAAAATAAAATAGCAGGTAAAGCAATTAGTCAGCTTTAGATTTTTTTAATATACTATTTTCTGAGAATACGTTTATTTTACGAGCAACTCTGCAAATTAACAAACATCTAGAAAAAGTACTATATAATATTATTTTTCATGTGTATCCCAGATTTTTATATGTAAAGGAAGCATATTCCACTGGATTACAACTTTTTTTTTTAAATGTTCTTTTTTTTTTTTACACTATACTAAAAAACTTAAAGCACTTTTTCTAAAAAGTTTGAAAAAGGAGGCGGGGAAAGCAGAATAAAGCGCTATGCTACGTTCAGATCGCACGCAGCAGAGGCAGCAAAAAGACGTGCTGCTGGATTTTTTGATGCTTGTACAAGTTTAGTTCTGATGCGCGGCTGAAGCATCTTTGCTGCTCTAGGTGCGCCGTCGAAAAGTGGGTCTGATGAGTGCTGGGCGGAACTACCCTATCCTTTATTTGCCCGAAACAATGGTGGATGGAATCGAGAGTGGCTTGGCTTATTTTAATAAATAATGCAACGTTCAGACAGCAAGAGCTGGAATGATGCTTGTACACATTAAGGTCAGACGTCCAGTAAAGCGTGTCCAGATGCGTCTGATGCTTCTGCTTCTCCTGTGTTCAATGGCAGAGAGCGGCTTTACTATATTTGTTGTTATTAGTGGGTAAAAAGTAGCTTTAATATGTTTTTTAGTGACAAAGTCCATCTGAAAACTTCATCTGTGCAATCAGTTTATCGAGATTACGATCCAGCCTTTGAATACTATTTTGCTGTCGGAGCCTCTCAGACCCCCGTACAACGGCGATCTGAGTCGTTGTCCCTGGAAATCCCGTTCAACGCAGCCTCTGGCCAGGTTGCCACTATAATACTAACTGCAGGCACCAAAAATAATAAAATCAAACATATTTGGCCAGCAGGTTTCTACATTTTAAGTTAATTAAGGCGTTAATAAAAAGTTTCAGAGGATCAATCATACAGTCTGCATCAGCAGTGCTTTGTCTGTCACCCTGCCAGCTTCCAGATCAGCTTCTGTGATTGGATGATGCGGCGCGTTGTGCAGCAAAAGTTCAATTTTTTCAACTCCAGCAGCTGCTGCCGTCATGGTTCTGTTCAAGTTTTTTCTCTGAATTTTCATTGGTCTTATTTCCATTTTTGTGTTCTAGTTATTTTTGATTGTATTTGAGTTCTTAGATATTTCTTGTTTGCCCTCTTGTGTCAGTTTCCTTTTCCTTAGCTCCCTTCTTGCCTCTGTTCACACCTGCTCCCAATCTACTAATTAGCCTGTTCTTTCTGGTTTCTCTCTCCCATATATTCTCCTCCTGTTGAGTCACTCTTTGCTGGTTTGTCGTCATTGTCGTCAAGTATTCCTAGTTCTCATTTTTGTGGATTTATGTTTTGGATTTTTGCTTCTGTTGATCTTTTTGGTTGATGAATTAGAGTAAACTCCTTCAGCTGTAAGGAATTTCCTTGAGAAAGCAAGTCCAAGAGCAGACTACAGAGAGGTGGCAGAGCTATGTCTGATCCTATTTGGTGAAGAACCTCCTCAAGGTATCCACTGGACCAAACCAGGTACCATTCACCAGGCTCGCTTGATGGCCAGGAACATTTACTGTATGCAGATGCTTATGTTTTCCAAGGAACTTAAATACAACAAGGACACTATCTCCAAGCTTGAGAGGATGAACAAGTTCCTGGCCTTATTCTACACCAACCATTGGGTGACCACCACATCTGCTGCTGATGCACCTATTCATGACCTCCAGCTTATGAAGGACATGCTGCAATACAAGCAGCATGATTATGAATATGCGACCTCTGTTCTGAAGAAACTGAACAACCACCGTTGGCATCTGACTTAGGAACTTGTGACATTTACCCTGTTCAGCTCACATGACAGCATGACCAAATCTGCAAGGGAGAAGGTCGCAGTCAAGCTGTCAGAAACAGAGAAACCTGATAGCTACAGAAGAGGCAAGCCAGTGTTCCCTGTCATCAATGCAACTACCGTTCTAACAGACCTGGTAGGGCCAGAGTCTCACTTTTTGTTTGATGCTCTTGGGGTGAAATGTGACGGGCTCACTACTCCTGCTGACACTTGGAAGACAATGACAGCTACAGAAATGCAAAGAAGTTTGTTAAGTCAGTAAAAGTAACAAATGATGTAGCTGAGAGGGGTGTGAAATTAATGAGTGACTTTGCAACTCACATTACAACAGATTCAAAGCAGAGTAGCTGCCTACTGCAAGTTGTGGAGTACCACAGAAAGAAATTTGACAGTTTAAAAAAAAACCACATTGAACAAGTGACAATATATTATATGCTGTATACTATATCACAAACCATTACTTAGAAAAAAACTTTCTTTGTTCAACACACATGTATAGACTGAAGTTATAGACTATATAATTTCATCCTTTCCTAGCATCTAGAAATATTATATTACTGTGCATTAAAATTAGTAAAAATTTACACAGGTGTTCATGTTTTATTATTATTATTATTATTATTATTAGTATTATTAGTATTATTATGTGATATATGTGCAATTGTGAATTATAAGAAACATTTGTGAGGTAAAGGTCTGTAATTTATTTGTTCCGAGCATCAAAATGTGCATTTTTCTGCTTTTAAATTATTGAAAATTTACACAGGTGTTTATATGTTTGACACCATATGCAAGAGAATCTTATTAGCTTTCATTTGGTACCACTTTTAATGCTATAGCATAAACCTATGGGAAGCTACAAAGAAAACAAAGACGTAATACCCCAAATGTTTCAACGTTTTTGACAAACGTCAACACGAAAAATAAATGGCTCTTGCGGCAGGCATATCCAAGATCCAAGATCAAAATAACTGGCATATGTTGTTCATTTAGACCTTGGAGAATGGGAAAAACATCGATTTCAATAGGTTTGATGAAAAGGGTATTTTTTGAAGAAGTCTAGCGTCACATGCTTTAGATGCTCAGAGGATTATGACGCGCTGCTTCAGCTGCTCAGAGGCGCTGCTCCTGCTGCTCAAAACATGCTGCAGGACGTTTTGCTTGCCTTGATTTGAATCAATCATTGACTTTGCTGCTTCTGCAGCATGCGGTCTGTACATCGGAAGCAGCAGGAGCAGGAAAAACGCACGTGCTGCTTCAGTTTTGATGCTTGTACAAGTTTAGTTCTGACGCGTGAAGCATCTTTGCTGCTCTAGCTGCTTGGTCGAAAAAGTGGATCTTATGCAAGTTGGGCAGAGCTACCCTATCCTTTCTTTGCCTGTAACAATGGCAACTGTAAGTGAGTAAGTCCACCTGAAAACTTCATCAGTGAAGTCAGTTCATCAAGATTAAGATCCTGTCTTCAAATATAATTTCTTTGTCAGAGCCGCTCAAACCCCCTGTACATCGGCGGTGCTCTGTCACTGGGAATCCAGTTCAACAGCAGCCTCTGGCCCAGTCACCTCTTCATGGTTTTCAGCTATTGTTCGTGGCGGCTGGAAGTAAATGTTAGCGTTTTTCACGTACGTAATCCAAACTGCAGGCACCAGAATAATAAAATCGAACATATTTTGCCAGCAGGTTTGGTTATTTTAAGTTAATTTAGGCGTTAATAAACTGTTTCAGAAGAGTGATCACAGTGATCTGCATCAGCAGTGCTGTGTCTGTCTCCCTGCCAGCTTCCAGATCAGCTTCCGTGATTGATTGATGTCGCACGTCTTAGATTTTTCCAACTCCAGCAGCGGCTGCTTCTGAAGTGCGTCACACGCGTCAGATGCTCAAAAACTCGTAAGGCGGTGCTTCAGCTGCTGCTGCTCAAGACCTTTTGCTGCACCTTGATCCACGTCAACCATTGACTTTGCATGTGAACTAGCTGCTTCTGCTGCCTCTGCTGCTTGGGGTGTGAACGTAGCATGCTGGAAAAAGATTGAGTGTACCGCCTCCATCTGTTTTTGGACTGCTAAGTAATTTTGTTTTTTTAGCGGGTCAGGTCCAAACGATTTCACATCCAGCTTCTTCTTCTTTTGTTTAATAGTGATTGGCAAGCAACACACCTATATCTTCTTTTGGTAAGTTTGCTTTAAGGGATTTCACCTCTGCGGGAGCCCCACTACGACTCTAACGACTGTTCCTGTCACCTCTGGGCGCATGTCTCCGGCACTTTTGTATTGCAGAGGAGCTACTGCACATATACAACTTTTAACGAGAATCAATGGGCAAAGATTTTTGCACCCTATGATGGAAATAATCACCAATCCGACAAAAAATGAAAACTGTTTTACTTGTCACTGAAGATAAAGTATTTATCTTTCACAACTTAAAAATATATACCAATATATTTTGATACATTTACATTTTATAATTTAATTAAAAAAATTTTTTGTGTGTCTTAATCAAGGTAATTGGGTGGGTGAAGTGGTGCCTTAGCACCCTCTATTGGCCAGCCGCCACTGGTGGTTACACAGAATGAGTCAAGTCACTGTATGTTATATTGAAAGCTGAACAATGCCGTTGGTGTTAATTAGGCTGATGGTTATTTCTTGCAGTACTTGCATCTGTTGAGAAACCAGTATCAGAGGTTGCTGTCTGGATTTTTCAATTCCTGCTCAATTTCACCTTGCTCTATCTATGCATCTACAGCACCTGCTTACAGTTCCACTTTGCTCCATTTGTGTATCCCCTCCCCTTATCGCCACTCCACTTCTTTCTAGTCTCTCAATTTGAAGCATACATATTGCTTGAATCCTCTCATTTGTCTAAACAACCTTTAATACTCTCATTAATGCACCTATAGAATGTGACAACATTTGATTCACCTGCAGTGTTCGTGTTCGCTGTGAATGCATCTTAAAGGAGGAAGAAGCATTAATTCACAATTTTACATGGAAAGAACTAAAAA
The DNA here is from genome assembly GCF_000732505.1 of Cyprinodon variegatus. NCBI lineage: Eukaryota > Metazoa > Chordata > Actinopteri > Cyprinodontiformes > Cyprinodontidae > Cyprinodon > Cyprinodon variegatus. The sequence goes on from NW_015150838.1 coordinate 777,428, forward strand.
AATTAACTATGAACTGAAGATACAGTTTTAGATGGATTACGGCGTCACACAACATCTCTGTCTGTTTTCCTCTAGCTTGTTGTTTACAAGCCAGACAAGCTGCAAATGTATGTACCGCCATGTGAATAGTTGTTTTATCCCCTTCCTGCCCAGAGAGAGCAGCAACGTCAAGGCTCAGAACAAAGGACCCAGTATTTAAGGCAAGACAGACAGATTACTCAAAAAGTGTTAATTTAAAAACGATGGATTGGCAGTGGCAACTAGGGTAGTTAAGGCAGGAACCTCTGCAGGAGGGAAACACAGGTTAGTGCCCGGGTTAATCTGGCGGAGGATGATTATGAATGAATTTAACACAATAGTCGTAATAATCTTCAGTTTTAGTTTGATGTAATGAATATACATTGTTAAGTCAAATCTAGATTGTGTAATATCAAATGTTCTATTTTACAATTAATACACTCCTTATTTTAAGATTTATTTAAACTGATTTACATTTTAACAGTCAAGCTCCTGAAGGAATGAGTAACTCAAGTAAGAATATTCATCAGTCCTCTGATCAGCTTGACAATCTGTTTTTACAACTAGCCTTGTCAAACAACAACAGCAACTGACATATAACCGTAATAAAGTTGCATGTAAGACTTTTGAAACTCCCAAACATAAGAAAAACAAACATGAAATGAGTAACAAGGTAAGATCATACTTCAGGTATCAAAAATAAAAACGTCTGTCGTGCAGCAGCTTGCTTTTTTCTGCTCATTAACCCTTGTTGAAAGATTTACAGCTAAGGTATTTCAGAGCTATTTTATTTCCGTAAACCATTTTAAGAGAATTTTATTGCAAAGAGATAAAAGTAGAGAACTGAAATGGCTAGAAACCATATCTGCCATCATCTGACAGATGAGTTTTATAAGGCTGCAATATTCTGACTCTTTACACCCCGTCATGAGCCTTTTTAACAGATGCCATCATGCAAATTGTACCACAAAAGTATTCAAGCAATACAGCCTCAATACCTCTAACAGTTAATTATTGACTGCCAAGAGTATGCTCTTTACAGTGCTGCAGTTAAACTAGGCTTTATCCATGCAGTACTCCTCACTCAGTTAAACTGGGTAATCAGTTTTAATGAAACTGCTAAGGAGATCTTTTTGGAAATGTAGTGCACAGACACAGGGAAGTAAACCTCCTATTAAAGCCTCTGAAATTAAAATTACCCTTAAGGTTTTTAACATAAAAAAACACTTTCCTCCCACCTCAACCAGCTGTGACATGTAGAATTAGAGTTTAGATGTACAACCTGCATGTTGAAGCCATCTGGGCCAAATATTGTTTATGCCTCAGGCATTTTAAGATTTAAGGCTATTTTATTACAACCGAGAAGTTTTGTTTGTTTGTTTTTTCTCACATGAAATAACAGATATGTCCCAACAAAATAAGACAATACACCAGTGATTTCATTTTTGAAAAGTATGTCTGAGCTTTATTTACATGTTTGAATAAAAAAGGGATTTATACATTTTTAATAATAAATGGAAACCACTTTTATGTAGCTTCACAGCAATTGTGTGCTTTCTTTTAAATGGTGAAGATGGTGTTTACTTGTTGGCTCAGTGGAATAAAGGGGGTGGGGGTTTGATTCCGTTAGGTCCAATTTGGTTTGGTTGGTCCCATTTGGCTCAGGAACAAAGTCAGCTCATTCAACGGGCAGCTCTCGGAGAGACTTGAATTTTTCTAAATCAAACAACACAATGGAACTCTCCATGGTTTAATTTTTCTTAATCACAGCAGCCTTAAAACGGGGATCCCATTAAGGGCTGGTTATACTCCGGCGAGCAGTGTGTTGCAGTGAGCTTGTTGGAGGTATGACGCAGATATTTTTGATTTATGCCCAATTTTGAAGCGTGGTCTGCACTATGTTATTCTACACCACAAGAGGGACAATCACGAACTAGCTGTGGGTCTAGATACGGCCGAGGGGGTGAGGAAGTGGAAAAACACAAGGGGCTAGTTTGTGTGACAACGGGAGGACATGAGGCCGAAAAATATGGGGGATCCGGGTGGAAAAAGAGTTCCAGCGTTCTCACGCACCACGCTCTTCTTGCTGATCCGTCTTCACGAGTCGTTTTCCACAATAGCTGTCATACAAACAAAGCAAGCCGGTAAGTTACCAAACAGGAAATACGCCTAGTGTAGAGCGGATGTAGATTTGACCAATCAGAGGCCTCCTGTCTACAAATTTGGAGAGGTGCACCAGAATGTCTGCAGAAGGGGCGGGGGCATATCTGCGTTAACTGTGACACACACAGATGACCTGGTTTGTGAGTATAAATCCGTCTTGGAAGCACTGCTCCAAACAGTCAAACCAATGGGTCAAGGTTCGGTGGTTTCACAGTTCCAATCAGGGGCAGAACCACTGTGGCACAGGTTGGCGGCTTCTAGCGGCTCCTCGTCGAACAGCAATTGGGCCGATCAACATCTCATCCCAGGAGACTTGTCTAGTCACAAAAGCCTGCCAGAGAAGGGGCTGTGTTCGCTGGCTGAAACAGACTGCAACCTTTCCTACGATACTAAAGGAGCTGAACATAGTGTTCTGTTTTTCTTGCATTTCAAACCAGATTGAATGCAGTGTTTTGTGAACCCGCCTGCTGATGCAGATGAGAAACTCCAGTTCTGGTCTACCCATAGAACAGCTGACAGACTGTTACATCTGTCAAAAACATTGGGAACAGTGCTTCATGAACTTACTTTGCACACACAGTGCTCAGATATGACGCACATACCTTTCATCCTCAATAAAGGTTCATCCTGTCTGCAATGTGTCATTTTATCTGTGTTTGCTATGTGCTGGGTTTTTTTTGCAGTCTCAAATTGTATCCTTGTAAGGATAATGAATGAAATTTAAGTGTAATGTATTATACATGCCCCAATGTATAATGCCTGTATCCTTTGGGGATATGAGGTAAGTTGGCTCCATGCCAGCAGCAATAACTACACTGAGGCCTCCTGATCTAGTCTTAATTAAGCAGAAATTAGAAATGAAAAAAGAAAGTGGAAAAAAATTTGACAATAGTTCAGTTCCAGGAAATGTTCACAGGGTGACCAGGCAGGGACCAATGTGCACTGACGGATGGCCAAAAACCAGTTTAGGGTCAACTCCAATAAAATTAAAAGCAATCCACTGGAGTTGGTTTCCGAGTTTAAAGACACTTCGCTTCCCATCCAGGAAGCTTTTTAAATTTAAAATGTCAGGAATAGCGTTGAGTTCGACATGTTATACAGTAGCCCAACAAAGCCTGGTTTTATGTTTTGAAAACATGCAAATACGAACAGAAAAGAGGGTTCAACCATTTGAAATGCGGGATCGTTTGGCTTCTTTTGTTAGACTCCAATACCCCATACCCATCTAAGTGTCTGAAAGGTCAGTCATTAAATCGGATAGTCGGTCTGGCTGAATAGATGAGGTCCTCCACTCTCCTGTGCAGGGGGTGGGGCTGCGGTAATAACAGGAAAGGATTAACTCAATAGCTGCATTGTAAGTTTTTGGAAGCTGGAACCTGAGTCCACCTCCCCTGTTTAAGGTTGGTTTTTCTTTCTTAACACAGATGGCTTCTTTCATGCCCCTCTCAAACCACCTATTTTCTTTATCCAAAAAGTGAACATTCTGGTCCTCAAAAGAATGTCTTTTGTCCATAAGGTGTAGATGTACCGCAAAGCACAGGTGTAACTTTCTGAAGGACTGGTGTGGACATGTCCCAACCAATCATTTCAATACATAGACTTTGGCTCTCAACAGTATGTGGGCCAAATTTCTAGATTTCATTTGGCTGCTTTTGAAGGAGGATAATCGCTGATGTAGCTGAAAGGGAAAACATCCATCAACCGATCCACATTTTTCTGGATGAACTGATGGATGGATGGTTAAATGAAACTGGGGAGGCATGATATATTAATGGAATCAGCTGTTATTTGTCTTTTTTTTTTTTATTATACATTAACGTCTAACTACCCATAAATATAAATATTACCGTAGTTTATTATGGTTCTCTTGTGTTCTCAACAATAGGAAAGCATTCAATAAATATGTTTGAGCTCAATTTTGGAAAATACAAACCCTACTGAAAGCGTTTGTGTCGAGTAACTGTGGGTCCAACAGGCCCCACCCTTAGAGTGTCCCCACCAACTTTCATCACAAAGTTACACCCTTGCCGCAGAGTCTTGTCTAGACAAGGCCGATATTCTGTGTTGGGCCATGCATTTGTGGAGAGGTAGTTTGGTTTGTCCAATATAAAGGTCAGAGCATTCTTCACTACACTGAACTGCACACACCACTTTGCTCATATTTGGTCTGGGGGTTTTGTCCTTAGGATGCACTAAGAGTCTGTCTAAGAGTGTTGTTAGGTTTGAGATGTACTGGGATTTTGTGTTTGGAGAAAACCCTCTTGAGTTTTTCAGAGACTCTAGCAACATATAGGATGGAGATGTTTTTGCTTTTGAACTTCTCACCGTTATGTTCTGCTGCTTGTCTTTTGGATTCCCTTGTTGATGAATGCCCAGTTTGGGTATCCACAGGTTTGAAGAGCATAATTGATGTGTTTCTGTTCTTTGTGCTTCCCAGGACAACAAAACAAAAACAAGCCTTTGTTGGGATACTGTATAAAACCTCGAACTCAACGCTATTCCTGACATTTTGAATTGAAAAAGCTTCCTGGATGGGAAGCAAAATGTCTTCAAACTTGGAAAACAAGTCCAGACCTAAATGGAATAAATATGATAACTAAAATGTTTACATATTTAAAGGAAACAGAGAAAATATTTTAATGAGAATACAAGGAAACATTTATATAATTTTTAAATGGATAGAAACGAGGATAATGAGAGAGAAATATTTGAAGATCTATGTACCTTTTCATCTGGCTCTCTATCCAAAAATAAACAGAATTCAATGAAATATTTTATTTGGATATAATTCAGGGATTCCTTTTGGTAGAAATGAAAGAATGTTTAGTATCACCTCTTGTGGGCTGGAAGAACAAAAAGCTTGATAGTTAGACAAAGTGGGTTTTTTTTACCCTTGGCCGAAGAGGATCAGCCACATAGTTTATTAGGTAGCGATGGAAGAGCCATACTGCTGAGAGCGAACTATCAGAGTGGAGCGTGAAGCGCAGACTATGAGCTCTGCGCACAAAGAAGCATTTCTGCACAACCACAGAGGGAAGATCAGAGCAGAGTTTGTCAGAGCTGAGCCCGCAGGACCAACCATTCCAGGTTATTTTCTCAGTCCCTGCAACTGCTGCCATGATCCATCTGTGCTTCTGCAGCATGTGCAATGCTGCGCGGCAGGTGGACGACATGTTCAAACAGGATGCAGTTGTATGTCTGATGCTGCTTAGCATATTTCAGCACAATGATTCACATTTTAAACGTCTGACCGATGCCCCGTTAATTTCCATTTAGTCTCAACTCATTAAAAAAAACTCAAACCTATGACCAGTCATGATTTGGTAATCAAAGATCCCGGTTTAGCTGGTTGGTTTTCATTATCGTCATGAAAAAAAGGAGTGTCAACGGAATTTCATCATCCTCATCATTGACGAAAACAACACAGGCAATAACAAGCAATGACACAGGAGAAACAGACTGAATGCTGTTGGAAGTATGAACTTCCGTGGGCAGTAACTATATAGGATCTTCAGCAGATGTTCCTGAAAAAGAGATTTTAAAGTCAAGTTTTTCAGGAAATAAGTCACTAATACAAAGCATACAGTCCATCTTCCTTGAAAAAATCCATCCATTACATGAACTAAAACAATTGCCACAGTCAATTATCAAATTAGAAGGATTGTTTTGGTATCAATCATTTTAAGAATGAAAAAGCAATGACAAAAAACTTTTTGACAATATTGCACACATGACTGTTTTCTGGTTTTGAATTGGGAAGGCTGTCATTATCTCCATTCAGCAGCAGATGTCAATAGTTAGCAGTGAATGAAGCATAAAGTAATGAATCTTTAGGCAAAGCCCTGGGATGGAAGGCCTCATTAAGGATTCATTTGGCATCACTACCACACAGTGCTGAAGCAGTGACTACTATTTGACTCACCCACGTGAAGTTAAAATATGCAACTTGTTAAAAAACAAACAGTCCTGAAGATACTGCTAACATACTGTTTCAATGACTGCTGCACCCTAAAGGCACCAGGAAACAGATCCTTTTCCCGGCAGTTGTAACATTCTATAACCATCACCGTTCCCATCGACCTTAAAAAATTTTTTCACAGTTTCTATCTTAGTCCGTTAAATAACATGCTGCTATTTTCACATATCCATTACTGCAAATATGCCCACAGCTGTTTATCGATTATATAATCTCCAGATAGAGAGTATTTATATTGTAAAAACACTGTACAGTACAGTATTTTGTTTGTTTATTTTCTTAACTCTGTCACTTATTCTGTTGTGTTATACACTCTTCTAAGGTCCACATTATGTGACCGTTTACTATAACCTTTTGCTGCTGCTGTAATACCACAGTATTCCCATTGTGGAACAATAAAGGGATTTTCTAATCTATTCTATTCTAAATGTTGCTTTTATTGGTAAATTTGCTTCTTGGTAACCAAAAGACTTTAAATCCCAAATAAACTTTTCAAAAATGATCCATTAGACTAGTGTTTCCCAGCCTTTTTTGACGTGCTCTTTGGGCATTTGGTATTGATTGTCCAAAGGTGGAACGTACAATAATTGATTATAAATTAAAAACTATTTTACTAATCTTTTAACTTGAGGCTTTTTGTTCTTTTTATCACAAATAAAACAACAACTGTCATGATGGGTCTCACGGATTAAACCCACATGCAGAACACCACAGGAGACTGGATAAAAGTTCAACAGTTTATTGAATAAATACACAAAAAGGTTAGTTTGTACTGAGTCTGGTACAGGTCCTGGGACTGGATTCACAGAGTTCTCTGATGAGGTTCAGACTTATCGGTGGAGAGAGGGAAACAGTTGGGTCCAGAGACAGAGGGTTCAGCAGAGAGCTTTAACAGCGGCAGAGCTTAGCTTCAGGCTAGCGAGGTTCAGACCTTGAGTTGTTCTCCAAGTTCTCTCCAGAGAACTAGCAGGGAGATTCAGACTGAGGGTCTTCAGGTTTGGCTTCTCAGAGCAGGCAGGCAGGTTTCCAAACATGAGCTCCTCCAGAGCTCCAGGCTTCAAACAGGTCTTCCTGAGGAGCAGAGAAGACAAAAGCTGGTTAGGATGAGGGTTACTCTCTAGAGCAAACAGAGATTCTAAGTTCAGGCTGAGGCTCAGGTTCTGCTAACCAAAACTGGTCAACACTCCGGCGCTGAAGGGAAGTCAAGCCGCTGCTTAAGTAGCTGGTCTCCTGATGAGATGAATCAGCCTCAGGTGTGCAGGTGGCTTCAGCTCAGGAGACCCAGGGCGCTCTCTGCTGGAGAAAGGTGGCAGATCTCCAGATCCCAACAACAACATAAATATGTTACCTGGAAGTTAGTGAGGATTCGGAATAAATACAACATAAAATCAAAATTATAATCAAATTATATATCTCTGTGTTAGGTTTCTGTTTCTGTTATGTTTCAGTTTCAGTTTTGCTTTGCTCTTTTTTTTTTTTACATTTTTTTATGGTTTAAATTCTTATTTTGTTGTGCTCTCTGGTTAATTCTTAGTTACTGTCTCAGTCTTGGTTCTGTTATGTTTTCTTTTGAGTGTTTAGTTTTACTTTGCTCCATGTTTTATAGTCTTAGTGGTTTGTTTAATATTTTGTTGTATTTTCTAGTTATTTTCAGTCTTCCAGGTTCTTATTTGTTGCCCTCTGCTGCCCTCTTGTGTTCTCCTTTTTCCCTAGCTCCTGTTTTGTTTCTGCTCTGTGCTCACCTGTCCCCAATCGGCTCAATAGCCCTCTCTTTGTTTAGTCCCCTTTATATACTCTCCCTGTTAAGTTCTTGAGTCCTGGGTCCTCGTCTAACTCCATCATACTTCCTCCTACTCGTCTCTCAGAGCCTCCCTCCTTGTGATTTTGATTCCCCTCCATGGTTTTTTTGGTATGTTTAGACTTGTGTTTTATATTTTGATCTTTGGACTTTGGACTCCTGGTTTCATGGTTGTTTGGACTTTGTTTTCTTTAGATTTTTGGATTCCTGGTTTCCCTGGCTCTTTTCGAAAACCTGGGCTGCATCCTCGAAGGACGCGGTCTACCTAGACTGGATCCTTCAAAGTCCTTGAAAATAAGGAGGCCGGAAGAGTTTTGGCTGTGAATTTGAACAAGTCTACCCTTTGGCGGGTTTCACCGCCGTATGCTCTGTTGCTCCAACCGTGAAAGTTGACACACAAAGCAGGAAAAGAATGAATACCGAGATTTTCAACTCTGTTTGTTTATTTATTTATTTTTTTAAAAGTTAAAGTGAACAAAGACTACACTCGCAAGAATCCGAGGGAATAAGGTTGCAACCACCG
>NW_015150838.1:785992-790773 GCF_000732505.1 Cyprinodon variegatus
ATAAGTAAATCTAAAAAATATATTTATAAAAAATATATCTGCAAAATCTCTAATATTCAACAACAAAAAATACTTAGTTAAGCATATTGTGCAAAACAGCAATACATTTTTTTAACTTCTATCAGATTTATAGTCCCCACACTGCAGATCTATTAGAATCTGTCCTTAAATTACAGCCAAACCCATTTACACAGTAACAGATTAAAACCTTAAAACCGCAACATATCTGACTCAGTAACCATTAAAACAAATATTTTCATTCATTTCAGACGGAATTATTCACAGACTTGTATTATATTAAAATGAACTTCCAATTTTCACCACTGTTTGGCGCCAAGTAACCTTTCCTCTGATCACGGCTTGCATGATCTCGCAATGAATCCTGGGTAAACCAAGGATAACGAGGATACATCGTACCCGTCCTTCAAATCGGGCAAAAAGAAGGACGCATTTTAAGGCCGCATAACGAGGACTCTTGGAATCCGACCAGACCTCAGCGCCGCGCTATGACGTAATCGTCCTTCGAATCTGTCCTTCTAAGGACGCGTCCTAGGTTTTCGAACAGAGCATCCATTTATTTGGACTTTGGTTTTCATCTTGGATTTTTGGATAACCTGCTTCTGTTTTCAGTTTATTTTTATTTTTATTCATCATTAAATCAACTTGAAATTCCCCTCTCCCTTCCTGCCTCTGCTTTGGGTCAACTATCCACTAACAAATCCTGACATTCTGATTAACCCCCTTATAAATACATTTAAACTTGATAAATTGGGAACAAAATGCATGACCAAAAATTCTAGACTGAATTTGGTTTTTTGGTTAATAAAAGCTTTTTTAATTTTCTGTTACTCACAAAACAAAACAGATCCCAGCCCTATTTTATTTTACTGCCTAACAAATAAAATATTTTCATGTACCCTTTGGAATGCACTTGCGGACCACTAGTGCCACAAGTAACCCCCGGTTGAGTATCACAGCATTAGACAACACTTAGTTTGCATTTTCTTTTTAAATATAACTTCTTTAACTGTTGATGTATGCTGTGACCTTTGCAATGGCGCTGCAGTTCAGTTTAAAGCATTAGTTTGACACTAACCTTTTCTTGATGTATCCATTATTTTATTAAACTGGTGCACATTTTTTTCTTTTTCTGGTGTATTTTAATTTCACCCAACCTTTCCTAGTCATAATATTACACTGCAACTGTCTTTTGAAGACACTTTGATCCTGAATAATAGTTAGGCAAAGTCAAGGAAAGGTGTAAAAACAAACTGATCTTAAATGTGTGTGAGCAGTGATTAGAAAACACAACACTGAAAAAAAACAAGAAAAGGTCTGAGTTTGTACAGCAAATATTTTTGTAAGATAAATCATGTCAGCATAATAGAAACTTGATCATACAGCCAACAGACACACCTGTAGGTTAACTTTGATTTCTCTTCCTGGTAGATTAGCCAAGTAAAACTACCTGGAATTGGAATATGAGAGGTCGACCAAAGTTTTTAATGGCGGAGCATGCATTTTCTTCATTCGTTTTTTATAATCTATCTATTACAAATAAACATGTAAAGCTTTGTTGGTAGGGATTAATGTAAATTCATGTTATTTTAAGATATGACATATTAAGTATGAGCAGGATGTGATAAAATCTTCATTTTTCGGGGTTTAGTTGGACCCCAAAGCAGAATAGAAACTAGGAAGACTTGGTGAGGAAAAGGTTTTAATTGTTTCTCTTTTATTTGGGATGGTGAACACATTAGTTAGAGCGAGGTGAAGGGTTCCCTGGTTCGATCCCACTCTGGGTCACTCAATTAAAGAAGAATGTATACAGGGATAACTCAACCACATCACTAATGGAAAAAATATGGAAAAGACTAAAACACGAAGTCAACCAGGATCCAAGGAGAAAAGAATATATGGAAACACATTTAAGATCAGCAAAATAGATCAGCACAAAAATACACACTTCTCTGAATGTGGGCTTAATAAAAAGTGTTTTTGATACTTGTTATTTTCAAGTAGTAAAGTATATTCCAATTTCTTTTGGATATTACCGTGTATTGCTGATAAATTGGCAACTGTATTAGTTTGACTCTAATTACTCTAATTCTGTAGTGGTGTTTTTTCTCAGAGGCGGAGCTAGATGGGGGGCCGGGGGTGGCCTTGGCAACCCTTACCCAATCATTGGCGACCCCTGTGGCCACCCCTACCATTTTTTCCCTATAATACAGTAGGTGGCGGCAGTAATACTCTCAAATGGAATGTTCTAACTTATCTAACATTTTCATTTTCTATATGTAAACAATGACCTGACAACAAAAACACTGCGGTTAATTTTGCACATCAATATACTAACATTAAAGATAAATACAGAATTCATGCTCTTTTCAGAACTAGATTTTGTCTTATATGGGGTAAAGAGAAAATGATGTCTCTGCAAGTCATTTAGGAATCTTTGCTGAAATCAGAGATAAATAACTACTTTTATAATAAGAAATACACGTTAAGTAGATTTTATGCTGAATGATTGTTAATAGAAGTAGGTTAGTAATGACAATGAATAAGAAATTCGCCCCAGAATTCAAAACTGAAAGAATGTTTTTCCACTACACCTTTTAATTTAGACAGCATGGATGTTTAAATATATGCGTCTATTTGTTAGCAAAGGCTGCAGGACAATATTGTTTGTCTTTATTTAGAAAATATGGATCCTGTGATTGTTCATTTTCCTTTAGGAACAGTGTAGATGGACCCTGGGTTCTGGCACCTGTCCGCTTTTGACCACCCCTCTGTGTGCATTAATTATTGCGTGGCCACCCTTAGTAAAATTTTCTGGCTACACCTCTTGTTTTTCTCCCTCTGAGCCACTGACTTTTCTTCAGTGTGGTGCAGAGCACAGCTGTTTCTCATCATTTAATGCCTGACTTTCAGCCCGTATCACAATTAGCCCTTCGCAATATTTAACTATGGTCACATTAAGATTTGCGGTAAAAAGCTTCATGATACTTAATTAGCTCCACGGCGCTATCAAGTGGACAACAAATGTAAACAGGTAGTGACAGGGCTGGTGTGAAGCTTTAAATTGGTTAAATGGTTTCTAGGTTTGTTCCAAATATTATCTAAACTTTTATTTAAATAACATTTTCCCACAGTTTAGCACCAGGGGTCAATCGAGGATATTTGCCACCAAACATTTATAGTGATTTGCTGGAGCTTAGAGAAACTCCATATAAAGAGAGATTTTGTGAGGCTTTGATTATGAAATTACACCTCAGATCTTGATGACTTTTGGAGAGCAGCATCTAGGGATGTTCTACTATTACAGTGACTGGAAACTAATGATGGGAAACAGAGATGTTTAAGCAATATGTACAACCACTTGGATAAAAGTAAATGCAATCATTATTCTTAAGGGGCTTTGACTTTGAAATTCTACCTCAGATCTTGCTGACCTTTGGTAAGCAGCATCTAGGGATATTTTACCATCACACTGAAATCAAATTATTATCTGGAAACAGCGTTTTATTTAGCAATATTGAAAGCAAATTAAATTAAAGTAAGGGATTTTTGAGCGGCTTTAATTTTCAAATTACACGTTAGTTTTTGATGAACTTTAATGATAAACATTTTGAAGTTCTTATGTCCTTCTAAAGTGAAGGTATTCAATGGAAACACAGTTTTGGTAAAATAACTATGAAAACAAGAAAAATAAGTGGCCTTTCTGAAATTAGGAGCATCCTTTTAATATGGACTAAAATGAAAATTAAAAAGAAATATATCTTTTAGAAGAGGGATACAGTTGATCATTTGATATTTGTTTGGTTTAGTGTTTTAAACTGAGTTTTTTTTAACTGTTGGCCATTTAATAAATAAAAAATATTATTGAGGGTCATTGTTACTAAATCTGGTATTTTTTCCTAGACAAGGTCTTTTATAACAATTGAATAGTATTTGATTTACCGAGAGATTAATGATCCAACCGTACCAGAAAAATTATAATTTATGATCAAGTATATGTTATAAATAGAAAAGAAAAAAGGCAATTAAGAAAAAATGTATTCTCACATTTCATATTATATTTTAATAAGAGTTTTTTTAAAATGTTTTAATTGTTTTGATATAGGGAAATTATCTAAAACCTATAAAAACATTTAAGAAGGTTTGAGGACTTTCCATTTACACCAATGGATATTTGAAATCCAGGAGGACCCACTTATACTGTTAATGTAGAATCTATGAGCCAATTCAAAATTTTAAATTTTATCAATCGTGTTCGCCAATTTTGTCATATAGGACCAGAAGATAGACACAGGAAATACAGGTGATTCTTTCCAATTGAATAAAATGAATCTACCTCAAATTTAAACCTCTTCTTTAAAATGTACTACCAACACCTATTTAATCTAATTCTGTGGTGGTGTTTTTCTCCCACTGAGCTGCTGAATTATCTAAAGGGTGATGTTGAGCAAAGCAGGTTCTCGTCATTTAATGCTTGACTTTCAGCTTGTATCACAGCTAGTCCTTTGTGTAAAGCCTTCTTATACCCTGAAGCCTTCCAGCTAGTCGGTCCACTTCAAGAGGATTCAGGATGCTTCATTAGCTCCACTGCACCATAAAGTGGACAATAAATGTAGAAAGAGATTCAGAATAATGTTTATTGCAAAGTACAGTAGGTTAGAACTTACAAGGAATTTGACTTGGTGTTGTTGGTGCAGACAAAAATAAATAAATTATTTATTTTTATAGAGATATATATATATATATATATATATATATATATA
>NW_015150838.1:790845-792749 GCF_000732505.1 Cyprinodon variegatus
TATATATATATATATATATGTTTCTATGTATATATAAAATACAGAATCTATAGCTATATACAATATAAAACAAACAATATACTCTATGCAATATATAGTATATAGCCATATACTATATACACAGTAGACTGTTTTAATGTAAAGCAGACAGTCTGGAGATGCTACAATGGTGTAGCGTTATGGGCGTCTCTGGGCCTTGTTGGTAGCGGATGGGGAGAAACTGGTCTTGTGGTGTTTGGCTTTAAACTGGTTAAATGATTTCTGGATATTTTTCCTCAAATTTGTCTAAACAGTTAACACAGGGGTCAATCAGACCCCAGGGATATTTGCCTCCAAGAAATTATATTGACAGCAGCTTAGAAGAAGCAGCTAATTTTAGAGGCTTTAATTTTGAAATCCCGCATCAGATCTTGCTGACTCGTGCTGAGCACCAACTTGGGATGTTCTACTATCATCCTGCTGTTGATTTTTTATTTATTCTTTTATTAATATTGAATTAGATAAATTTAACCAAATTATGTAGTTTTGAGAATCCACATTAGATGGTAATGAAATATTGATCAAAATCTGGATGTTCTATTCTCATCCTAAAAATAAATGGCCATTCTGAAATTAGGAGCCTCCAATTAACCACTTAAAACAGAAAAAAAGATCGTTCACATGAGCCTATTAATCCATATTCACGGGAAGACAATTTTTTTTAGAAAAGAGTGGTAGAAATGATAACTGACTCAATGTAAGAAACGTCTGATTTTCTACCGTTAAAAAGTGAACACATTTCACAGGGAGAGAGTTGGGATGTTAATATGTTTGTGTCACTTTGTATCATGCTTTATATACATTGTATAACTTTATATAACTTTTTTTCCAGTGGAAAATACCCATTTACATGGCACATATGAAGCAGTGGTTTTAGGGAAAGCGATAAGTTACGAGAAGTTGGGATCAATGGTGTATCTATCGGTAAGGAGAGACTGCAGTTGCTTAAGGGCCCCTGACTTCTTAGGGGCCCCGTCATTGATACCTGGTTGGCCCCATACGCAATTCTGGTCTAGGACGTCTCTTTGCAGACGTAATGGTGCGAAAAATTCCTCTTAAACCCACCTGATACTTAATTAATTGACCGGACCGTATTTATACCTCAACACACGCCAAATTTCAACACGATGGTGAGCCGTTTAAACACGACACCAATCTCAAAGCAGACAGTGGTACTTTTAATTACTATGTCAATAACTGTGTATAGTTCATTAGACGGTTAGTAAAAAAAAAAAAATACACTCATATAATATGCTTCAAACCGCAATTAAGATATTAAAAGAATTATGTATTTGAGTATTTTCTTTTTTTACAATATGACTTGGAATTATGGGTAATCCAGAGTGTAGATTAAAACCATACCCGTTACGCACAATGCGTTAGCAACAATGGATACCAAAAAGAGGTACTTAAGCGGATTCCAGAAAAGAAAAACCAAGGAAGAGCTGCTGGAAGATCAGAAATAACTTCCCCAAAATAAACACTTTCTTTCAAAGAACCAAAGAGGGATTGGTGGACATTGATGCTACAGTGAGGAAAGATTGCGACAAGGAGATTAATGGAGAGAGCCTGGGCGAGGAGGGGAGCTGTGAAACCGATAAGACTCATTTTACAGCAGAATATACTTGGTGTGACGGAAATGGATAGTTTACTCACAGGAAAAAATACAATGAAAGAATCAGCATAAACTGAAATAGGCTTCTGGATCAGCTATTGATGAGTTATTAAAGGCATGTTTGTTTTCTTTTTGCATCTGGACCACATTGGAATTGGTCTATCTTAAACTCTACAGTACATCTTACTTGTGATGATGTCATTCTACAGTAATAGTGCATAAAAAGGAGAAAGAAAACTCAAAATTGATT
>NW_015150838.1:793398-797779 GCF_000732505.1 Cyprinodon variegatus
AAACTGTTACATGCCTCTGTGGGAACTACTGTTCCTTTCATACACGGTTTACAGCAGTAATTACAATATATTCTTTGAGACGTGATAAGGAGGAAGATGGTGATCAGGGTCGAGCAGCAGTCTGTAGAAGCCAGTAGAAAATGTAAGGTTAATGGTGGAGAATGTAAAGCTTTTGATTCTAATTAAAATGTAATGTGTAAATGTAAATCCCTTTATTTTCCCACAATAGGGAAATTCACACTCTGCATCCCTTTGGGGAGCAGTGGGCTGCTATTGTGTGGCGCCTGGGGAGCAGTGTGGGGTTAAGGGTCTTGCTCAGAGACCCAGAGTGCAGGCTGTGGGGATACCTGCAACCTTCTCAGAGCACAAGCGCACTGCTCTAACCAGTAAGCCAGCACTCCCCTTTTGATTTCATACTTTCATTTTAGTTTAAAAGAATATAGGGCTCTACTTTATTACATGATATGCCTTTTTTGGCTCTTGAGGGCTGGTAAATTGGCTTGATGGGCCAGATTTGGTCCATCAGATTGATACGTGTGGTTTAGGGCCTTACATGGAAGAACACACTCAGGAGACCAGGAAAAGGTTATAAAGATTTATTAACAACAAACTCTAGAGGCAGTTCTTCGGTGGCGCAGTGGTTAGCGCACTGATCTATTTACGGAGGTCTTAGTCCTCGACGCAGCTGACCCAAAGGACGTAGATGAGCCCGGTAAAAACTTAAAAAAACTAAAAACCCAACAATAAAATTTAGGTGATCACCTGATCCAGGTCTGTTCTCTGGGACAGGAAGGCAGAAGTTGTAGTAGACATAAGAGGGATATTATAGGGCTGATGAGAATTGAGAGCAATCATAAGAGCAGACAGATTTATTAAGCTCCTATCCCTTAACCTTTCATAGGGTCAAAGGTAAGAACACTATCGTAGTTAGGAGAGGAACTAAGGACTGCTGTGCCGAATCCAGGCAGCCTTCAGCCTAACAGACACCATTACAGAACATAAACACGCATAAATGACCAAAACTTCAAGATACATTTTTGCTGTAGCAATGCCTATAGTGGCACCATGTCAAATCTAATAATAAAATCAATAAAGAGATTTTCTATTCTTTTCTATTCTAAATATCAGCCTCTGAACTGATATTGCTGTGGGACAAGTCTTGTTTTTACAAAACAAAACAAAAATAGCTCCACTCTATAATGCATTTTTATAATAATGCAAACAATTATTTCCATCTAATATGATTGAACTTTTATCTCCTTCACAGGACATAGAGATTGTGGTGTGGTGGGATTTATGGATAGCTGTAACAAAAAACTATCCTGCACAGTGTGGAAGAGAATGGGCTTCTAAACGTCTCAAATACATTGCACATCTTCCTGCTGCGCTTTGTTTTTCTTCCCTGGCTTCACAGACACCTCCAAAGTTTTACTGAAGCTTGTCTTACATCCCCCAGATGGATTTCTTTTTTTTTTTTTGCACGCTTTGCAACTTTGCTCTGTTTTAGGCTCCACCTTTAAGACTGGCTGCTTCTTCCTGAGTCTCAGCCCAATCCAGATCACCTGCAGAATATTTACGGCCTGTGAAGCTGCACTTCAGGGCCTCTGGGTCATTTTTTTGCCATGCATCTCTGTGTTCATTGTAGAATCTAATGGGCTGTTACGTTGCTGCCATGTAAACCTGTTTAGATGTTTTTTGTAGGGGAGAGCTGCCTTTTTGTTTAACCTCAGTTTTCTCCTGTCTATGTGCTGCTTATGTAGGTTATTTTGTAGGTTTGTATACCGGTATTTTGGTTTCATATTGAGAAAGGTAAGTCCACTTTTCTTTTTCTTTAGGGGTGTTTTGTTTGTTATTTTGGCTTGAGCTCTCCCTAAAGCTTTTACCATTATTTATTTAAACAAAATGGCAGAATAAAACTATTTAAATGTCCTTTTGCTCCTTCATTCACTGTCTAAATTTATGTTGGTCCCTTATACCTCCCAGACCCAGCCAGGGGACATAACGGTAGGAACAATCACCCTCTATGCACAGAGGGTAATATGACTCACCAGCAGTTGTGGGACTTAGGACTGCTACAAAACAGAACAAATGAGGATATAAATGTAAATCCAGAAATGGTACAATATTGGGAGAGTGCTCTGCACCGTGTTGAGACTGATCAGCAAACTGGACTGGCTGTTTCTGAGTGTCCCTCTCCTCTAAATGACCATGAAATGATAGAGCTTCAAGCCATTGTGGATCTCACTGCCCCTTCTGACTCTTATGCTACGTTCACAACTAAAGCAGCAGAGGCAGCAGAAGCAGCTAGTTTATGTGCAAAGTCAATGGTTGACGTCCATCTTGGCGCAGCAAAGGTCCTGCTGCGCGTTTTCAGCAGCAGGAACAGCTCGTCATGAGCTTCTGAGCATCTGAGGCGCTGCGAAAGAAGCAGCTGCTGGAGTTGGAAAAACTGAACTTTTGCTGCTTGACGCGCCTCATCAACCAATCAGAGAAGCTGATCTGATGCACTGCTAATACAGAGCGCTATGATCACTCTTCTATAACAGCTTATTAACATCTAAAATAACTTAAAATGCTGAAATCTACCGACAATACATGTTCGACTTTATTATTCTTATGCCTGCCATTTGGATTACGTACATGAAAAACGCCAACATCTACTTCCAGCCGCCACGAACAGCAGCGGCAAACCGTGAAGAGGTGACCGGGCCAGAGGCTGCTGTTGAACGGGATTCCTAGTGACAGAGCACTGGCGATGTACCGGGGTCCGAGCGGGTCTGACACCGAAACAATATTTGAAGGCAGGATGGTAATCTTGATGAACTGGCTGAACAGATAAAGTTTTCAGGCGGGCTTTCTCACTTAAAAACATTGAAACTACTTTTTACCCACTGATCATAGGAAATATAGCTGCCATTGTTACAGGCAAAGAAAGGATGGGGTAGCTCCAGCCAACGAGCATCAGACCCACTTTTCCCGCCATGCAGATAAAGCAGCAAAGATGCTTCAGCCGCGCATCAGAACTAAACTTGTACAAGCATAAAAAAATGAAGCAACACGTTCGTTTTTCCTACATCTGCTCCTTTAGGAGTGAGTGTAACATTATGCTACGTTCACACAACCTAGCATCACACACAAAATGGCTGGCATATATCTAGACATGTGCTCATTATGTCTAACAAGCCATAGAGTCTAAGCTCTTCCCTTAGCTGCGGCAAAATTGGGAAAAAACCTCAGATTTGCATGAAGTACGACTGATCTGTTGAGAAAAATAGGCAAACAATAATGTACAATTGAAAATTGCTCTGGAATATGTGGGGGGGGATCTAATTTTCTAGATGAAATGTACAAAGTTAGCATATAACTAACAGAAATGAGAATATAAAAAATGCCATTATAGGTTGTTTGTTAATCAACTTTATATTAAAAAATCAAGGGCACATAAAGACAAAGAAATTTATAAAGTATTAAAGGATCAAAGCTCTATGTAAAACTTGAATGTTACCCATTTCACATTGTAAAATCCTTCTTTTTACCCTTTCTGAGCAAATCTCATCCTTTTACTTTTTCTACTATTGCCCAAAAATGCCTTTTTATGGCTTAGATAACCTGCAAATTAAAATGAAATCCTTTGTAAAGGGGAGTCGTTAGGGTCAGTGCCGACTTACCCACTCCTTTGTAATGTGGAGTCACGGAGTCCACACTAATCTAGAAATTTGAAATGAGAAAGCTTATTGGATGGGAAGCAAAACGTCTTCAAACTTTGAAAAAGTCCAGTTGGGTTTTTTTTAATCCGTTTTTTAGAATGATCATGACCTGGATGACTGAAAAGCTTCACCAACACAGATTGATATAGAAAAGTATTTTTTGTCATCATGCCCATTTACACTTTAAAACCTATGTTATTAGTAATTGCTTTATCTATTTCAGTTTTAGGGAATGAAGCTGACCTCTGACAGAATCACCTCTGTGACCATATGTGTGTCAACAACTCCACTGCCAGGGACATACAGGAAGTTTTGAAGCCGTTTGATGAGAACCTGTCTGTAACAACAAGGGAGGCAGTTATCATGAGAATGTTGTTAATTGAAATTGACAAGACATTTAATATGATTGGTTAGATGATTTTTTTTCTGTATAAACAATGACTGCCTACAGACCAGTGCAAAGTGGATTGGGCGGCAGCCAGAGGCGGAGACCTCGGCGACCTGATCCGCGGGCGCTTAAACTGGCTCTGGGGACGTGGAATGTCACCTCACTGGCGGGGAAGGAGCCCGAGCTTGTGCGGGAGGTCGAGCAACACCAGCTAGAAATAGTTGGGCTCGCCTCTACACACAGCCAGGGCTCTGGAACCCAGCTCCTAAATCACAACAACTCAATT
>NW_015150838.1:798514-800686 GCF_000732505.1 Cyprinodon variegatus
GGCCGGGATTAGAATCAGCTCCTCCAAATCCGAGGCCATGGTTCTCGACCGGAAAAAGGTGGCTTGTCCCCTTCAGGTTGGAGGAGAGTCCTTGCCTCAAGTGGAGAAGTTCAAGTATCTTGGGGTCCTGTTCACGAGTGAGGGAAGAATGGAGCGGGAGATCGATATAGATATATATATATCTATATATAGATATATATTAGGTCATTAACATAAAACACAGATCTTTACAGGAAAGTGAAAATATCATCTTATTAATAAAGATTAAAGTAAGGGTCATCAGTTAAAATGCCTCTCTGCTGCACTCTGCTGGTCAAATTGCAAAAGTGCAGGTTATAAAACTGTTAAAAGCAGCACCATTCACAACAGATATTGATGAAAATTGATCATTGCTAATCTAAAGTTAAGATCTTGGTCCCAACCTTACTAGTGGCTTCTCCCGTGTGAAGCCAAAATGTTTCATAGTCTTTAATTGAAGAAAAATCTTAACTATAATGGAGCAATCAATATTACACTTTTTGTTGTGAGGAAAGGCGATTTGGTTTGTTATGGCAGGGTTTCACAACCTTTTATGACTTGTGTACCTCTTTGGGCATTTTGTCGTACCATGAGTACCCCTCTCAGTCAAAAGCATTGATGATTGCTCAAAGTGGAACGTACAATTACTAATTATTAAAAAAAACTATTTTACTTCATCTTTTAACCTGAAAATGTATTTGTTAGATATTTTCTTCATTCCATCTCAAATAAGAAAATAACATAAATATGTTGCCTAAAAGAACAATAATCATAGTCAGACTGACTTAATTAGTCGTTTTCATCAAGACACCTGAGCTGCTTTGATGAGCTCCGATAGCTCAGTATGAAAAACAGCCGATTCCAGGCTGTTCTCTACATGAAGTCTCTGCCTTGTTTTGGTTAACTCAGACATCTAAGGAAAATGTACTTTTTGGTTGATAAAAACTTGTTTAATTTTTCTATATGGTCATCACAAATAAAAACCTATCTCCATTTTATTTTACAACCTAAGAAATAAAATATTTTTATGTACCCCTTCCAATGCACTGGCGGACCACGCGGACCACTAGGGGTACATGCACCCCCAGTTGGGAATCACTGTGTTATGGTGCCAAAACACTAAGTGATTGTTTGATGTGGGATTCCTTCATGCATCTTTGAAATAAAGAAATAAAAAGAATAATTCTTGTTATTTTTAGACTTTATTCTCATAATATAACAACTTGACTTTATTCTCGAAATGTTGCGACTTTATTCTTGAAAAAAATCTCTAGCCTGGCCCTAACACTCAGTTATTTCTATATGGGCTCTAATCGTAATGGCGATCGGAAAAAAGCGCCTCTCTCATTTAGAAAGAAATTTATCTACATGCTAAGCTAGCTTAGCAGCTAGCTTAGCATGTAGCATCTTTGACATCTCAGAGATTAAATGTTTTTAGTCGACTGGATTTGTCAGGAATGTCAAAAGTGATTTGATGATTTGAAAATAACTCGTATTTCTGTTTGAGAGAAAGACCTTTGTTGAATTAGATGTGAAATGTTTGAAAACTAGATGCGCTAGCTCTATGATTTTAAAAAAATGCTGTTTGCTGTTTTCTTAGAGTTTTTAGAAAAGGAACAAAATTCTTCTGAATAGTTTGCGAATGTCCATTTCTGTTCTGGGCTTTCTACGTGTTAATAAAGGTCTTTATTTCTAACTAGGATGCACCAAGGAAGGGTCTGATAAGTTGAGGTTCTGATGCTGCGAAATTATAGATCTGAAATTTAAAGCCTGATGTTTTTAAGCCTTTATTTCAGTTAATTAGGATAATTTTCTGCTTATTGTAATTAAAACTCAAAGATTTATAATTGTGGCACCGAGAGGTGCGATCATCCAAAAAAAACAACTAAAAAAAGGACTGCAGCAATTGTGAGCAGAGCCTTAAAACCTTTTATTAGTTTAAGAGTTCAATGATTGGTTTTTTTCTCTTCTTTTTAAAAAGAGTTCACTTAAAAGAAGTTCGTTAAAAATAAGCTAAAAGGTAAAAAAGATTTAAAAAAAATGCAGGGTAGTCAGGAACAGCAGAGTCAGTGGACAATCTGTAAAAAGGGGTGTATTCTTAGCTGGCGCGAATGGAGCATGCAGTCCTCTCCCCAACACGCCGGTCTCGGTCTC
>NW_015150839.1:0-1376 GCF_000732505.1 Cyprinodon variegatus
AAAGGAAATAAAGGAGGTTTGAAAGGAAGTTTCCCCCTAGGTTAGATAAGGGGGAAACAAGTCAAGATTGTCACGTCCTGGTGTGAATAGAAAACAATTGTCATCTCTGTCCTTTGATGAGCTAAAGTGTTTCCCTCGTGGAATGTTAATGTGTGTGGAGTTCCCCTTTTTATGCAGGGGTTGGAATGCTGCAGCCTCAGGCCCCGTCCACACGAAATCAAACCCTGGCCTAAACGCACAAATTTTTCACCAAACCAGCCTCTCATCCATACAAAGGCGGCGTTTCGGGGTCTGTAAACGATCTTTTTTTTATTCAGCCTTCAGAGTGGGAAGATTTTGAAACGCCGTTTTTGCGTTTCCATCTTTAAGCTCTAACCACATTTTTTAAGCTGTCAGGCTTACAACAGAATCTTCTTCTTCTGGAATATCTCCAGGAAGAACAGAGCAATATCGACGACATAGTTCATCGCCTCAATTTAACTGAACCACGAATATTTATACAACAACCAAACCGGTTTTCCGGTTTGGTTGTTGTATAAATATTACTGCACATGCCCAACATTTCGTTGCCTCTTTTCGCCTATTTTCGCCTACCATAAAGCTTGACTATTGTAATTCTTTACTATCAGGAACTCCACACACTGTAGCTAAAATCCTCCAGCTGATCAAAAATGATGCAGCCAAGAAAAAATCCACTCACCTGTGCAACCAACTACCAGTTTAAGTCTGTGAGGCAGCAACCATGACTGCATCTTAAGGTCCACCCTAACCCCCACATTCCTCAATCATTGCATAGAGCAACCATATGGTGGTCTTTATAGTAAACTTAATTAAGTGATAATGATTACTTTCTTACGGCCATGTAACTCCACTTCTCCGCACAGTGGCTGAACATCTTTGTTATTTGTCACCACCAGTGTTGGGCACGTCGCTTTGAAAAAGTAATTAGTTATAGTTACTAGTTACTTCTCCCAAAAAGTAAATGAGTTACTAACTGAGTTACTCCACAATTAAAGTAACTAGTTACTAGTAAAAGTAACAATGGCGTTACTTTTGCATTTCTCACGCCCGTAACCCTCACCACCCGGCCCCCACCTTCTCGCCGTGTGTTTCCAAAGGCAGCTGAACAGAGCGGACGACTCTGAGTGGGGACGCTATCTGAAGGGCTTCTAAACCCCGTCAGAAAAAGTTCCCTCTTCTTAACACAGAGGGAACGCTATCTGATGCGGTGTAAATATCATCAGGCTGCATTACCTCTACTCATGGGTGTGAAGTTTTTTAAGTGGGCATTCAGATCTGGTGAGTGTATGAAATTATCTAATCTAATCCATCTATCTATCTATCTATCTATCTATCTATCTATCTATCTATCTATC
>NW_015150839.1:4973-6644 GCF_000732505.1 Cyprinodon variegatus
TTGATGTGATTCTGCTTGTGTAGAAACTGAAGCTCTGTGGAATTATTAAATTAGTTCACTAATTTAGTTCTATTGTTAATCTATGTCAGGTTTAAAGGCTAATGCACAGACAGTATAAAACTATTCATGCATGTTCAATTTGCAATGAGAAAAATACTATAACATTAACAGATATGTACTTGTAAGTCTTAATGTGAAATCTTAAAATTATATGTAATATGTAATTACCATAACAATGTAATCAATACATGTAAATTAAATGTACATCATCAATTTAGCCCTTTTGGCTCATCTGTATTATTTTGCTCCATTAACACATTAACTTCATTGTGATAGATTGTATAATATGTTATTACATGATTTATAGACTTCATTGACTTCATAGTGCCTATTTTTTTTTTATCATAAATGACGGTAATCTACTTATGCTATAAAACAGAAAATGTGTTTCAAAGTGATGAATTTATATTTTTTTGAAAAGTCTTAAGTCCCCCTGAAAATGAGGAAATCCTCGCTGTCCGATGCTGTAGCGCACGGATTCTTTACATTGCGACTGGTCTAAAGGAAGTACCAATATGGCTGCTGGTGACTTTATTCCACCCTCTACTACTCAGGGCTATCAGCAGTCAAGTGAATGAATAGAGATCAGTGGGGTTAACAGTGTGTGAGACCCTCTAGTGGATGTAGTGCAGTATTGCAGGTTCTTGTACAGAGTTCTGGTGTTTCCTGTCACTGTGGGCCTCACAGCACAGTAGTACACAGCAGAGTCTGTCAGCTCAGCAGAGGAGATCAGCAGGTCCAGGTGTTTCTCTTCTCTCAGTTTAGTGGAGAATCTTGATGCTGATTTCAGATTATCTGCAGATCTTGGACGGTTGAGCCCTGAGATGTGCATGATGAACTCTGGAGGTTTTCCTGGATACTGTTGATACCAGAAGAAATCATCACTAGCAGTTATCTTATTGGAGTAACTGTAGGACAGAGTAACAGAGCTGCCTTCTAGACTGAACTCTTCAGTCTTTGCTGCAGTGAGTTGCTGACAGTTTACACCTGAAAAAACAAACAGGTCAATTAACCAAACAGACATAAAAAATACAGAATCTTTTCCCAGAAGGTCAAACAAACCTGCTGCAATGAGCAGAACCAGCAGAGTCATTCTGTAAAAGGATGTGAGCAAAGAGAGCATGTTGAGCAGAGTGAATGTTGAATTTGGAAGTTTGCTTCTCTTCATTTAACAGTTTAGCTCCTCCCTGAAGTTCTCATTTCCTCTTCCTCTTGAACTTCAGTGGTTTTCTTTCAATACAGACATAACCTTTTTTTGCCTTTTATTTCTATTATTCTATTTTAACAAATGGGGATTCAGTTTTAGCTGTTATCTAGCAGTGTTCCAGTGTTCTCTGTTCTAACAGAGTTCAGCCAGCCGAACCTTTGATACAAGGGAGCCTGGACTGTACTCCAAGGTAAATTAAATGTTTCACAGACTGAATTAACGTAAGTACTTTATATCCACATTTATACATCCTCTTAAATTGCACACATTATTAGAATGACTAATAGACTGTAGGTGACTTGGGGTTAAATTAATCAACATATGAAAACAGAAAGTTTTTGTTTAAAAGATGTTTATTCTTCCCGCTAAGCCACACTCACCAATCTATCCCAGCTACCTGAACT
>NW_015150839.1:8622-16739 GCF_000732505.1 Cyprinodon variegatus
TTCTTTTGGGTAATGAACTTTGCAGTCATGTTTAGTAAGAAGTATGAAGAGCAATGTAAAAAAATTATTTCACCAAAAAATGTAGGCAATCCTTGTGAACATACCCCTTCATACCTGAACACAACTGAATAGCTACAGAGGCAGAAACACAATGCAATGGAAATTTCACTACAAGCTCAGCTACGAAGAGGAATTCCTGCAAAGCATCTATAACTGGATGCAATCATCTGGGTTTTCTTAGATAAACATGTTTAACCAATCCCATCAGATCATCTGATTGTCTCTGTAAAGTACTATGAGATGACGTGTTGTGAATTGGTGCTATATTCATAAACTGACTAGAAATGAATCAACACCTCTGTTCAAAGCAGAGACTGAACCTCAATCCAGAGGCAGAGTCCACATCACACTGTTGGAGGATTTTGGCCTTATGTCTTAGATACTGTAAGACCCTTTTATAACACTTTTAGGAGGTTTCGGAGGCACACAGCTTAATACAAAATGCCTGACCTTCAAAAATTCTAATCCTGAACTGTTTTTCTTCAACAAAATCAAATTCAAACTAAAAATGCTGCAACCGCAAACAAAATGCTGCAGTCAGTGAAAGAAAATCATGTAAACAGCAGCAAACTTGTGACATAAAATAGAAGTGATCCAGAACACCAGTGGGAGTCAAGTAAAGACCATATTGTATAAGACCCTCCACACAAGCAGGGAGTCAAACTCTAACCTCTTATTTAAAAAAAAAAGAAAAACGGTAGAATAAAGGAGAGTTTCAATATCTTTAAAAAGTTTTAAAACAAATAGTCTTAAACTATTACCGAATAACAACATAGTAATTACAGCAATGTGACAGTGTGATCTTGTCAATATGACGCCAATTGATCGAGCATCCTTGCTACTTGGCAACAGAAAAATAGTTCTAGCTGTTCTTTTTCTCATGCATGACTTTCCCACAGGAGTTTGTGGGGTTGAATCCTGCCCCCTCTTGTGTATTTAACGGAACCAGAGTGGTCGTACTCACCTTTAGTTTCCTTGACTTCTCGAAATAATGACATAATAATCTCATTATCACAGTTAAACAGTTAATAGTTATCTTGAGATAACAAGATAACTATTTCTTAAGATAACAAGATGATTTACCTGTATGAGTAATGAGGCTGGCCAACAGCCCTGGATTCCCAGTCCATCCATGCCTGCAGGGACCGTAGTTGGGCCTAATTTTTTAGTTTCCTTTTTCTTTTCACTCATTGTCAGTTCGTAGTGGATGATTGGATGCACGGAATACAGTAGAAACAAATCTATAATTTGGACTCATTTTGGGGGTTAATGCCTCTTATACCTCTTCCAGGTGTAACCCTGGGACTGTTCAGAAAACACCTGGAAGCATAGGTCTAATTGTTTATGAATCAGAAGGGAAGCAAATCATCAAACCAACAACGTTGTCTCGTTACCTAAAAGTTAAACACTGGCTGCAGTACATGTAAATCCTCTCCCACTGTTGTGGGATTGAAGGATCAGTTTTTAACCAACACCAATCATGTTGTTATGATAAGAAATTGGCTTTCGTTACCTTTAGATAATGAGGAAATTAACTTCAAATTAATTAAAACCACTGTGAAAAAGAATCTGAGCGACACCATCTCACTCGGCTTCCATAATACTTTGCTTCAGTCACATATATCAAAGTAACCCAGTTTTTCTAATGACTACTCCCTCTAGAGGCCTGGAGCATTTTATGTCAGGCTTGCGGTGGGGCTTGTTCTTATCTCCAGGAGTCTATTGGTGAAAGGACAGGAACACTATGGGCAGGTTACAAAAATGGAAACTTAAAGTCTAAAATAACAAGCGTCCCACCTGACACAAGATATCTTGGAAAGAATAGATTACTTTAACAACAGTCTAAGCTCTGGCTGCGTTTATAGAATCAGGCTTTAAACAAAGTAGGCTAACAACCACAACAACTTATCTCAGGCTCTCAGGGGGAAGGACAATGCCACCTGGTGACTGCTGCTGAGAGTGTGACAGCAAAGAGAAAACAAGACAGAAAGAAACTCTAGGGACATGTGGAGGAATGTTTCAGCATAGGTCTTATGGTATTGGCTATTTCATATTTCAGCTCACTGCTGTTTCATGCCTTTGTGAAATTTCACCCAGCTTACCTCAAATAGGAGCATCTGTCAATATATGAAAAAGCCAAGAATATGGAGTAACACTATTTCCTTTTATCAGCTAAGTTCATACTGGCTGAGAACAAGTCCTGAGACTGTATGTGATATAAAAGCTAAACAAGGGGGCAGCATCCAGGATCTGGAATGTGGAGCAGATAAATCAGCTATAGTCACAGTGCAGCCTCTCAAAATGCATCCTCACTATCTTTGACCATTCAGTCGACCCTGGAAGCGGCTTTACAATGGGGGCAGGCAATGTCTTAATAAACTGGTAAAAAGTTTATATCTAATGTCACAGGCCGGCTCAATGCCCATGACAAAAAGGAGGGGACACCAAACGATTTAGGCCAATCAATACTTTATTGTAACCAATAAATAACTTTAAATAAAACAAAGATGAGATGTGAGTATGTAAGAATGTTTAGTGTGTGCAGTGTATGAGTGGGTGAACATGAATGTGTCTGAGTGTTACCAAAACCAAAATGAACCAACCAAC
Organism: Cyprinodon variegatus; assembly: GCF_000732505.1. Lineage (NCBI taxonomy): Eukaryota > Metazoa > Chordata > Actinopteri > Cyprinodontiformes > Cyprinodontidae > Cyprinodon > Cyprinodon variegatus. Next base: position 11,290 of record NW_015150839.1, read on the forward strand.
AAAGGAAATACCTGGAGGAGCAGAGAGAGAGAGTGTTAGTGGAGCCCAACTTATATAAGGAGCCCAAGTGGCTCCAATTAGTAATTAGACCTGCCTCTGCCTACAGGAGGAACCGCCCCTGCAGGTCAGAGGAAAGGGCCGTGACACTAAGGAAAAGCTTTAACAGCAGCCAGTTGTTGAAATTTTAACAATATAAACAGCTCTTTTGGGACAAAATAAATTACATTAATAAACATATTGCTTTGCTGCCACTGCAATCTTGAGTGGTATGTTGTTTTGCAACTTTGATACATTTATAGCCCAACCCAGTAAGGGGTGAGCAGTAAATATATTTTATGTTACTTGATCAGATAATATTAGGACTGTCATATAGTGTTTATGAACACATGCCCCACTGACTGTATGTCAGAACAAATGAAAGAGTGAATCGAGCTGAAATCATGGTCAAACAGATAATTCTGCACATATATGGAATTATTTAACCACAACTTCCATTAAAAACATCAATTATTATTAACAAAATTCATTCAGCTCCATGCCAGACTTATTTCAGTTACAAACTCTTGACTAAAACTAGTGAAACTCAACTAAACTAAACTATTATATAAAAAGAAGAAGGAAAAACGTGGTTGAAAACCATAATTAATGAGATGATGAAGAATTTGGGATCTGCAATGGAAAAACAATCTAGAAATAAGTAAAACATTTCTTAAATGAAGTGTATTCACCCCTATTTTGAGCACGTCAATAAGGGGATTTGCCAATGGAATGAATACTTTTAACTCTTAGAATGAGATAATTAGATAAAATGCTCTTGAAATGGGACAATGCAATTGTTTTTTCTTATTTTAAATGTAAATTGTCTTGTTCCATTGGCAAAGTGTCTCACTTAACTCCTTAATTCAAGAAAACATTCACTCATTTTAAGGGAAAATGACTTATAGAGATTTAAAATTTTTGCAGTGTGATCAAATTGCTTTTCACTAATTTAGAGCAATATGGATGTTTTCAAACAATGTGGCCATTATTTAGGCAAATAATGTTTTATTTGCTTAATCAGAAAACAACATAATTTAGTTAGTTTATATTTTTCCTTCTCTGAGTGAGCTTGTAACTTGCAGACATTCCTATTAAATGACATTTGGTCATAGTTTAATAATCAAATTGTAATGAGGATATGATAAAACACATGAACATTAAGATTATACTAATGTTTAAACTCTTAGTGAAATAAAACTTGTTGTAGCTTTATAAACAACAGCTTGTATAAAGCTTTGTTTATAGCTTTGTCTTTACGCAACAGTTAACATGAAATAATTAAAAAATCATTAAAAAACATATTGTTTAAATGGAAAATCGGTCCCTTGGCCAGACCTGCGAACCTCTACTGATCTCTATGTGGAAGGCTTCAGTTCTCTGCTGCATTTAGCAGCACAGCAGCAGGCCACCCATGTCAGGGATTATTCTGTTCCACGTGCCACATTTCAGGGGAAGGGCTTCCATGTTCTTAAGGCCTCCAACTTCAGTCTGAAAGTTCTGAGAAATGATGGAAGCATCTGGTCAAGGAGCATGCTTTATATGCTGGCATCTCAGGTGAGAAGTAGCCTTAAGAAGAAAGAGAAATCCTGTGTGGTGTTTTCTGTCCTTAAACACGGTGGGGGGCTAAAGGGCAAGTTATACTTCTGCAACCACACACATCAAATGTCTCATGGATCTGGTCGTGAACCAGTTTTGCTGGTATGTCTCTGCTCCGTCGGTCTGGAATTTCTAGGGATGCACAGCAGTTTCCCTCCAAAGCTCAAGGGGGAGCTTATTCAAGAACTCTTGATAACTTCAGCACATGTTCACGAGAACTTTGGCGGCGCCGGCGAGAGTGTTTCCAAAGCAACAATGGCGAGTCTGCAAAATATCACGGTCATGGAGATGGATCTTGAGTTACTAGACATCGAAGAGGATATATTTATTTAGATAACTTGTCTGAGGCATCGTACATGCGGTTGTACTTCCGAACCCCAGGTTGGGCGGTTGCAGAGGCTATGCATAAACTGGCCTTAATGCACACCTCTGTAGGAATGCCTTTTGATACTGTTTTGGGGGGGAGGTGTTGTAGAGCAAGTCAGCTGCTGAGCCAAACTTTCATGTTTCTTACATAAAGGACATTGTTAATATCATGCATGGACATTGGTTCTAGATGTCCAAATTATTATCATAGTTTATGGCACAAGATATGGTAACATCTGTTGTATAATGGGCCTGCTTCTGAGCTGGGATTGGTCCAGCCTGTTTTAGAGCACAGAGTGATTAACATAACCAGACTGACTTTTGCCCCGTTTACATCAGTGTGTCAAATTAATCAGTGTGGCCAAATAAATACTTGTATCAGATACTTGGTCAAAGCAGTGGACAATGGGATGATTTGAAATATGATCTCAGCTAAGAGGCTGATGAAAGTTACTGCTTCCATAGTTGAGGCCTTAAAATATTCACATTTTTCAAACATCATACATCATTGCTAATAAATGCTTTTATTCACTTTCAGTCATTACAAACTCTCCTAAGATCCATAATCTTTGACAAAAATCCAGTAATGCTGACATTTTAGCTCAGCCAGCCTGCTGGCTTTAATAGACTGTCTGAGGCCCATTGCTGCTGCTTATTTAAAAGTTGGCCAACTGACAACACAGATTAAGTTACAAAATATATTTTTCAGTTAAAACTTCATTAGTTTATAAATGGAAGGCAAAACAATGACATTCATACTCCGATTTTTTTTTATCAGTAACCCCTGCTGCAGGCAAAAAGCTGCCGTCTTACTGTACCAACCTGCCCCTTCAATATTTCCACAGAAACTTAGAAGGTTCTGCCACTCATGGAAACTAAAAATATCAAATACAGTGATAGATATGGGTCCAAAATGAGCTCCTATTGATTCATCTGCTTTGGCTTCTTTGAAATAGGACTGATCCCTACAGTTTTGAAGTCCTATGGAAAAGAATGTAATTCCAATAAATAAATCACTCTTTGCAAGATTTCAGGTGCACCAACCAATCAGCAACAAATCAATTCAGCCATTTTGGGAATTTAGGATCTGAATGGTTTCTGTCAAGGATCTCTAGTTGTGTTTGTTAAACTAAATGATGAGCATCAGCAGGTAATAAGAGGTGAAGACACATCCTGCTGGTCCTTGGTAGGTTAAACTGGATTGGGGTGGATTTTGTGGAGTTATTATCATTATCATTATAGATCCTTTTTTAAAGATCACATTTACCACAAATAGGACATTTTTCAGAGTAAACAAACATTCCAACTGCAAATTGATTTAATTTATCCAAAATGAAGACAAATTAAAGTATTAACATTAATTTAAAATGTACCTCAAAACTTTTGTTTTTGGAAGATCTTAACTATAAAATCTTTTTATAATTATGTAATAAAACATACCATGGAATATATTAATCAACTAATAAATAAAGCTTTATAAGCTATCAGTTTGATAGACTAGATCTTCCATATTCCAGAAGGACTGTTTTTCTTATCTAAACAGACAATTTTTTTTCAGACATGAAATATGACACTAAAAACTGGCAGGATATTTCCACAAAATATTTTCTGACTCTGCTGTCTCTTGCTGGTTGCACTGGGAAAAACAAAACATAGACAAACAGTGTGTGAGTCCCTCTAGTGGAGGTTGTGGAGTATTGCAGGTTATTGTACAGAGTTCTGGTGTTTCCTGTCACTGTGGGCTGCAGAGCACAGTAGTACACAGCAGAGTCTGACAGACGGAGATTATGGATCTGCAGAGGAACTGATCTAGCAGTAGCATCCAGACTGGATGAAAATCTCTCCGTCTCCTCAGTTTTTCCTTCTCCAACCTTGAAGCGGCTCAGGATGAACTGGGGGCTGCTGCTCCCCTTCTGTCTGTACCAGAAGAGATAATGGTTGGAGGAGCTGGTGTTATACAGGCACCTCAGGGTTGCAGTTTCTCCAGCAGCAGCGGTCACATCTCCATCAGGTTGCAGCACGCTTTCTGTCTGTGCTCTGCATTCTGTAAGACAACAGCAAACAGCATCAATAATCAGGTCCAAACTCCTTTTCCTGTAGGTCTGATTCAAAGAATGAAAGCTGTGTTCCTACCGAGGCCCACAGCAGCCAGAAACAGTGAGATGAACAGAAGCTTCATGTCTGCAGCTCTGAGGAACAGTGAGTAGAATAAAGGCTGAGAGCTCCAACTTTACATTAACAGGATCCCTGGGTTACGCCCCCTACTGGTAACTTAACGCTCCACATGCCTGTGTGCTGCTCTGCCTCACTGCTACAAGCTGCCCTGGATTCATTTGCTTCCTACCCTACAGATTCAAACATTTGAACCTTTACTCTGGATGTTTATATCAGTGAAGGTTTCCTCTGTATCATTGTTGTGATGCAGAATTAACTACAATTCTTTTCACTCTGTGAAAATGTAGCAACTTGTAATCTTCATCTGAATGCAGATATTTAAATAAGCAAGAGTCAGTTTACTGTTAAAGTAACAGTTTATTTCTCACTAAATACTTTTTACAGATTTCATTTTTATTGCTGATTCTATGTGTCAGCACTGTTTAGTGAGGACATTTGATTTTATGCTTCTCTGACAACCTTTACTGCAAGAAAATTAGAAATATTAGCAAGTTCTTCTTGTTAGAAAAGAATCCTTTGATAAGCCAAACATTAAATGAACAAAGATCAGTCATGCAGTGACACTGGCTTAATATATGTGACAACTACCAAGGACCTGTTGCAACTTAATAATTTCAGGTCACTGAACCTTGGAGCTGGTCAGCATTTGAACCACCGTCCATCCAGCAGACCTTCATTTAATTATTTCTTTCTTTATAATGTCCGTGGGTTTATTCAAACGAGAACCACAGCTTACCTGATGATTGAATGAACAGAGTTAAAACAAAATAAAACAGTTGAAAAAAGCATTTAAATCACTTATAACTAATCTAACATATAAGAGTCTGTTGTTTTACGCTTTCTATGCTAAAGTCAATCTGAAGTTTTTAAAAGTAGGGTATCAATACATATAGCTATCGTCCCATCATTCACTGCTTATTGTTTTGTGTGCTGCTGCGTAAAAGCATTATTTCATATATGACACATATTTATTATAAGTATTTTTAACGATTGATAATACATAATTAGGTTTTATATTGTTTTCGGTTATATTACGTCTTTTTTTTTTCTTTTCCTGGTGGAGATGTTTTCCAGTGTAACTCACCACCTTCAGAAAAAGCAGTTCCCCACTCAAACAGAGGGTAGAAGCACGCTTAAGTGGACATTTAAATTTTTTGGTTCACTGCTCAAAAAAACAAAGGGAACACATAAAAAACACAATCAAACCTCTTTGAAATCAAACTGCCCACTGATTGGCAATCAATTTCACATTCTGTGGTGCAAATGGAATAGAT
>NW_015150839.1:17571-18959 GCF_000732505.1 Cyprinodon variegatus
TAGACGAACTCTACGACCTGCACAAGGGGCTCAACTAGTGCAGCTTATGCAGGATGGCACATCAATCTGTCTCTATTCTCCCACACTGCAGAATCTGTTTAATCTCTAACATTCTGCTCTCTCTGGTTTTTCTTATAGTAGCTTCATCTGGTCTGCTCCTGTTTGGCTGTGACTCCATCCTGAAGCGGAATATCAGCTGGAGGCAATACAGAGAACAGGACAGTACACTGGGAGATATGGAGGAGACCATAGGAGGGCAACAACTCAGCAACAGGTCCGCTACCTCCACTGTTGTGCAAAGAGGAACAGGAGGAGCACTGTCGGAGCCCTGCAACATGACATCCAGCGGCTCCAGAAACATGCATGTGTCTGCACAAAGGGTTAGAAACCAACTCAATGAGGATGAGAATGCTTGACTCTTCCCAGAGAACACAGGCTTGTCAAATTTGCCACTGGCGCCCTTTGCCATTCACAAACGAAAGCAGGGTCACATTGAGCACATGTGAAAGACTTGACAGTCTGGAAACTCAGACCCCTGGGAAGACCAGATGCTGATGCGGTTGCAGATTCAAACATTTAACCCTAACCCTAACACTGGTCTGTTTCCAGTTTTAGGGTTCCTCCTAACACTGGATAATGCTAGACCTCATGTAGCTGGAGTTTGTCAGCAGTCCCTCCAAGATGAAGGCATTGAAGCTATGTACTGCCCCCCCTGTTCCCCAGACCTGAATCTGATTGAGCACATCTGGGACATCATGTCTCGATCCATCTACCAACGTCATGTTGCATCACAAACTGTTCAGGAGATGCAGGATGTTTTAGTCCGGGTCAGGGACAGACATCGTAGGGATGTCACACAGGCACATGGAGGCTACACACAATACTAAGCCTTATTTTGACATGTTACATCAAAGTTGAATCAGCCTGTAGTGTTTTTCCACTTTAATGTTTGACTCCAAACCCAGGCCTCCATTGGTTAATCAATCTGATTTCTTTCTTTCTTTTGATTTTTGTGTGATTATTTTTTCAGCACATTCAACTTAATACAGAACAAAGTATTAAATGAGAATATTTTGTTCATTCAGATCTAGGAGGTGTTGTTTAAGTGTTCCCTTTGTTTTATTGAGCAGTGTTTATTGACATTAATCAAAAAACAAAAAAATGCAGTCATTAGTTATTCAAATCTATATATTTACATTAAATATGACAAATTTTGAATTTTTTTTTTTCTGTATTGGGGGAGAGGGGACATTTATTTGTTTCTGCAGTCAAGAATTCTCTAGATAACGAGAAACAAAGAACAGCTTTATCTATTTAAGGTCTCTGAATAGGGTGTGTAACATTGGTTGGGCTGAAAATGGCATATTTGCTGTTCTATGAACTGTAAA
>NW_015150839.1:20204-21454 GCF_000732505.1 Cyprinodon variegatus
AATATTAAGGTTAAGAGGCTGAGCTCGTAGATGATGATAAATAACATAGTTATGTATAATATATTACATTTCTGACTGTATATCCCTGTAATAATTACACACTGTAGCTTTAAAAAAACTAACACCATTTATTTAAAAGATTGGATGCAAACTATTGGTCCTTCAACAGACCAGGAAGCAGATTTCTCACCTCCATCAGAAACTGAACATATGCTGGATGCTGATGGGGATATTTTAAAATGTCTTATTAACTGAAGTATTAATTTCTGCATGTTTTGCTCCTACAGATTTTATGATAATATCATGCATAGGAGGATAAGTTGGAGCGCAGCAATACGGGAGGAACAGCAGAGGCTGTAGGCTTTGCTTTGCGCAGGAGGTCTGGAGCGCTGCGGAACGGAGCGGAGACGGAGGATGTGGGATTTTCGGGGTAAGAGGAGAAGCGGCACAAGTGACGTTTAGATACTGTCATCAGACAACATGGGGTAATTTATAAATGGGTCCAGATTAGCCAGCAGTTGGGTCTTGGATCTGCGGTCCGCTAATCCGTGACCTCTGCATTAAACTGAAGCCAAGAGTAACGAGTAACATTTGTTTTAAAAATGTAAGGAATAGAAAGTACAGATACTTGTGTGAAAATGTAATGAGTAGAAGTCAGAAGTAGGAGGAAAAATAAGTAATGGAGCAAAGTATAGATAACTAAAAAGTGTACTTAAGTACATTACTTGACACCTCTGGCTACGTCATACCAGTTCTAATTTGATGGGTCAGTAAAAGAGTTCTGTAGAACTTAATTGATCTTTTGAAAGCTATCATTTATGATTAGAGTCAAACCAGTTAAAATGTTTGGGATCTTCCACATGGTCTAACCTTTCATCATTTCCTTTTGATATCAACCGATTCTGTGTTTCCCATTTAGTGATATTTCCTGATGGTTCTGCTTACTGGTTTAAAAACAAAGAGGTTAAACAATGTGGTGAAGCCCTCTAGTGAATGTTTTGGAGTGTTGCAGGTTTTTGTATACATTTCTAGTGTTTCCTGTCACTGTGGGCTGCAGAGCACAGTAGTACACAGCAGAGTCAGACGGATGAGGAGCCTTGAGTGTCAGGTTAAATGTTGAGTTCTTGACTTCTGCACTAAATCTCTCTTTGCTGAATTCTAGAGAATTGTCCGTTGATTTGAAGTGTTGTTTCAGCATGTACTTTGGATGAGTATTTTCTTCTTGTCTGTACCAGAACACGGCATGATTT
>NW_015150839.1:23461-24659 GCF_000732505.1 Cyprinodon variegatus
TTCCATCAGCATTGGATTATTCAACCTGTCTCGGTGTGAGTACTCAAGCTATCTATCTATGTGTTCTATGCTGTGAAGTTCTTCTCTGATTTTTGCTCATGTATTTTTGGTTTTTGCCTTTTTCCCCGTTTGTTCTGCTCAGTTTGTTTTTGGTTTTACTGCCTGGATTTTGCCGGTTTTGGAACTTGGACTGTTTTCCTGACCTTGGCTTGGATTCTCCCTGGATACCTCTTTGGCTCTTGGATCATTTGGTTTCTGACACTGCTCTGGACTTTGTTTTCAGTTTTGGATTATCCCTCTTGGACACCATTTCTCGCTCTGCGTTGGCTGGCGCCGGCTCCCCCGCACTCTGTGCTCTGAAGCAGTTATGACAGCAAGCGGTGAACTATCTCCCCCCGGGTTTCTCCTCTCCGAGTTTCGGACTGAACTCTCAACCAGGTCAGTGACTTTTTGCAGTCTCCTCCTCTCATCATTCTTGTCACTGATCTGAGTTTCCTGTCTCAGCAGAGAATAAGAGAATCCGCTCGGAGGAGTCTCCGTCATCCTTTTTTTGTTTAAAAATAAACCTGATTTGAAGCTTTCAGTTTGTCTGCTGTATATTGGGTCCAAGCTTCAGTTATCGTTACAAAAATAGTCCAATCGAGAGTAGGAATGATGGACATTAGAAAAGAAAGTGTATTCCTTACTGTTAGGATGAAGAGATCACCATGCATCGCAAAGACCAAAATCACTCATGTATTGTTTGACTACATTTAATGATTGCCAACTGCGCTGAGTCCCTGTTGTATTCAACCTGTCCATTTCTCCATTTAGACCAAAGTTGAGGTCACCCCCAATAATTAGAGAACAGTCCCCGTGCTTTGAAAGTGCATGAAAAGGTTTGTGGATGAATGGGGGGTCGTCAACATTTGGACCATATATACTGACAATACACAACTTTTGGTTATGAATAGATATTCTAATTATGATGAATCTGCCTTCAGGATCTATTATTTTGTGTAATATTGTAAAACTGATGTTTTTGTGGATTAAAACTGCTCCTCCTCTCTGTCTAGAGTTATAGCAGGCTGCAAACACATCAGGGAACTCAGGGGAGTTAAGATCACTTATAGTTGTTGCTGATTTATGGGTTTCTTGCAATAAGACAACATCTGCATTTAATCTTTTAAGCTGGTTAAAAATCTTAAACTGTTTCTCT
>NW_015150839.1:25311-27836 GCF_000732505.1 Cyprinodon variegatus
TGGAACTCTGTGAGGCCTCCGCCGCAAGCTGTGGCAAAATCTTCCAGCTGGATTCCACTCCTTTCTCTGGGCTCAGACTGAACTTAAAGACCAGATTAGTCATTCACATGCTATCATCCCCCGTTAAAGTTTCTTGCTGAATAACTCGAGTTTCTATCTCCACAGAGATTGCAGTCATCTGGGTCCAGTTGATAAGCTGTAGATTACAGAGCATTTAATAAAACAATTTGTTTGATTTCACTTCTGTTCTGTCTGCCATAATTCTGGGTTCTACATTCTGAGCTCTGACATAGACAAATCAGTCCTGCAAAACTATAGACCCGACTGAAACTTCATCAGTAAAATGATTATGTTTTGTTTCAATTATTTAATGACTTCTTAATGATCAGCTGCTATGTCTTCAAGTCAAGTCTCCATGCCAACCACAGTACAGAGACTGCCCTGATTAAGCTGTTCAGTGACATCCGTATAAATTCAGACTCTGGAAGCACCACAGTGCTAGTATTCACATGGTCGCTAACACCAGTTAGACCAAGGAGATGGTGATCGACTTCAGGAGAAGACCACCACCCCATCCCCCCGTGAACATCCAGGGACAGGACATAAAAACTGTGGAGAGTTTCAAATACCTGGGTGTTCATGTCAATAATAAACTGGACTGGACTCATAACACTGACGCTCTGTATAAAAAGGGCCAGAGCCGCCTCCACCTCCTGAGGAGGCTGAGGGCCTTTGGAGTCAGCAGGCCCATGCTTCAAACCTTCTCTGACTCTACGCTATCGTCTGCTGGGCCCCTGGCAGCTCAGAGCGGGACAGAAAGAGACTGAATAAGCTGGTGAGGAAGGCCACTTCTGTCCTGGGCTGCCCTCTGGACTCGGTGGAGGAAGTGGCTGAGAGGAGAATTCTGTCCAAACTCACATCCATCATGGACAACACCTCTCATCCCCTGCACCAGACTGTAGAGGAGCTGAGCAGCTCCTTTAGTCAGAGACTTACAGTAGACACCCTGTCTGTAAGAAGGAGCGCCACCAGACTCTATAATAATGCACTATAACCACAATAACTCCTGTAAATACCACTGTGCAGCTATATTATAGTTTTTTATTTATTGACTGTTCAATATTCTGTGCAATATGCTGAATGTGCAATATATGTGAATAAAATATTCATACCACTACCTCACCGTTGTTCCTCACCTACTACACTTAAACGTAAAAGTAAATCCACCTGCATATAAGCCATCCAGATTGTACATATTTTAATTTCTTATTTTTTTATTTCTTTTTTTTATTTTGTTTTTCATTGTGTGCGATACATGTACACTTGCATCTTAATCCTTATGTATCTTGATATACTGTATATACCTGGATATACTGTATATATATATTGTTTATTCTTAATGCACCTTTTTCCTCCCTGTTTGCACCTTCTGTAACTTCTATGCCAATATGTGACAAGTGAATTTCTCCGCTGTGAGATCAATAAAGCTCATCTAATCTAATGATAGGACCTGAGTGCAGTGTTTGATACTGTTAATCACTTGATTTTATAAGGGCATCAAAAACTGGGTCAGCCTTTCTGGTACATCTCTGGTCTGGTTAAATACAACCTGGAGGACAGGGACTTCTCTGTGTCAGTATAGAACTTCAGAGACCAGGAAAATCAAATTTAGGGTTCCTCAAGGCTCCATACATTAGAAGACCAATGTCCAAGCAGGTTCTAGAGAAAATTTTTTGTGCATTTGTCTTTAGAAGAATTGATCAATGCAACAGTGTCTGCAACAGTGTCTCTTTATAGGTTTGTCTAAAAGGACATCAGAAAGCGGCAGCCGATCCATAAAGTGGCTGTGCGCGTTCTCACTAGAACTAAGAAAGTAGAGAATAGACTTTAAAATCCTTCTGCTAGTCTATAAACACTGAATGGATCAGTACCTCAATTCATAACAGATCTGTTGTCAGTAGATTAAATGTCCCAGACCACTCATGTCTTCTAGTTCTAGCCTACTCCATCCACCCAGAACTATAACCGAACATCGAGAAGCAGCATCTAGGCTCCACTGATCTGGAAGAAACTCCCAGAAGACTGGAAATGCGAAAGAGCTGAAAGCCTGAGTAATTTATAACAATGATGAAAACCTATTTTTTCTTTAATTTTCCCTTTTCAGATTATTCTATTATGTGCTACCAGAGGTAATCTGCTACCTTATCCTGATATCAGACTTAAGCCCAGTTTTCAGCACTAGCTTCCGACTTTTTAACCTCTGATCAGATTTTTTTTTTCTGTTCACGCTGAATGCACTACATAAAGAGGTCGTCCTTCTATGGGTCGCAGATCCCTATCAGTGAATGTTTTTTCCACTTCTGTCTGTTACCCATGAATTGAAATGTCCCAAATGTCCCATATTTGTCTCGTTCAGATTATTAAAATAAAAAAAAAGAAAGAGAAACCAGTCTGTGCAACTGCAAAGCAAAGCTTTAACTCATGACCAGTCTGCCAGCCTGCCCTCCTCTGCAGCATGCTCTTAA
>NW_015150839.1:29104-32792 GCF_000732505.1 Cyprinodon variegatus
ACTCTTGGTCATCCAAGTCATAGCCACCAAAATAAAGGCTAAAGAAAGCCATCTTTATTATAAGACAAAAGCCATCTCTAAACTGATGGGAAGGATTGTGGTTTCATCAGACGTAGTAGCCAGTAGTAGCCATTCAAAATTTCCCCACTTTCCTTCATGAGCCCTTATCTGGTCCTTGGCTGGTCCCTCACAATTCCTTTTAAACATCAATCTTTGTGCTAAAATATTCTGTCATGATTTGTGGACATTAGGATCTAAAGAGAGGCACCTTCTCCTGGTCAGACCTGTAGTTCAGTAAAAGGCTGGAGTCAGAGTAAAAAAAGAGGGGGTCACTTCAGTGGCTGGAAGATGGAGGGGATTTTGTTGGGAATTGCAGGGAAGTGGGCTGCCATTCGGCTGGCGTTTGACTGGGAAGGGCCATTTTGAATGGCTTCTACTGAATCTATCATCAGGGAAATTTTCAGCTGAGCTCCAATGTTGTTTTAGAGAATTAACTGAAGAGCCTAAAGGCTGAAGTTATGTCTGAGGATGTGCAGATGTTGTCTCATATCTAGCAGAATTAATCCAAAAAAGAAACAAAAAAAAACAAAAAGAAATATAGAGAGAGTCCAGTCGGTTCAAAGTGTCTATAAAACCAACAGTAATAGAAAGCTGCTCCCAGAATAAAAAAACTTAAAACCTCACCTCAAGGTGGCTCAATCTGGTTCTGTACAGTATAACCTGATGTAAAATGGCATGTTTGTGCATGGGAGCAAATATAGATCTTGTCACCTTAACACATATAGGATAACACAACAACAATGGTGGACATTAGAGTTACAGTTGTATTTCAGAAATTGTTCAAGAATATCTTAAATTTATTGATGATTTGGCTCTAGCATATTTGATTTCTGTGTCAGTCCACACTAATGCCTCCATCCTCTCCATTTGTTGTTTAAACTCTGCTCTTCTTCTTTACTTCCATGGTAGTAAAGAAGATGCTTAATCAGTGAGCGGTGTTACAGCCCCCCATCAGTAACGCCACTCACTGATGTGGCATACATGGAAAGGGTTTCATCTGAATGTTTCAGCCTTTCTACCTGATTGCCTTTGTTGTGCAGTTAGCTTATTTGATAATTATTAATCAAAGTACAAAATTATAATTGTTGCACTGACCTGCTAATTGGCTGTAGCCCAGGGCGGGGCTATTAGTGTGCACACCTGAAGTGCTTTGCCTCACATTGGTGAAGGCATAAATCACACTTAGGAAAGCAGCTGCTCATTTCTTGAAAGTTGTGTGAGAGACACGTGCTGAAAATGAGTGCAGAGAATTGAGGGCCCATGTAAAAAAACTGAAGAGGCAGCTGGAAAGAAATCTGAATTTTATAGGATCTTATTGCTACTGCTGTTTAGTTATGTGTAATTTGAGTGGAGTCCTCCTTGTTTGATTTATGCTCCTTGATTTGAAAATGTCTGCAGTGCTGTAAATAATTTGGGAAATGTGTATCCATTTTGTGCTGTATGGTATTTGAGGTTAATTATCTGGGTAAGGTGCAATATTGTGGTACATTTCGTAAAACTATCATGTCTATATGAAGATTAGATTGATTCAAGTATTTTGATTTCATTTATAGTTTGTGTTGACATCTGTGTCCCTAATTGATCCTGTTATCCACTTATGGATGTGGGCGTGGTTTCCACACCGGTGTGCAATCAATAAATGGCAGCAGCTCATTCACAATGCAGGCCAAACGAAATCTCATGTCTCTGTGTCGTATATTGCCTCTGTCTTATACCGGCTGATCAGCTCTTGTGGCGATGGCTGCGCCAACAGGTTATGGGCCCAGTAAAGAGTTTGGGAGCCGATGGAATCGCTTATATTTTGACGGAGATGAAAAGAATTATGAACTGTGGGAAACCAAGTTTTTGGCGCACTTACGAATGCTTGACCTCAAAAGTACAATCCTAAGTGAAACCCCTGATGAGGACGCTCAAGGTGCCGAGGAAGACGCCAGTAAGAATGAAGAGGCCTATGCAGTTCTAATTTAAGTGCTGGATGACTAAAGTTTGTCCCTTGTCATGAGAGACGCTGCTGATGACGGCAGGAAGGCGCTGCAGATCCTCCGTGACCATTACGCAGGGAAGGGGAAGCCGCGCGTAATAAGTTTATACACGGAGCTCACATCTCTGCAAAAAGGTGTGAATGAAAGCGTCACGGACTATATAATTCGTGCAGAGACTGCTATTACAGCGCTGCGTAATGCAGGAGAGACTTTGAGTGATGGCTTGCTGACTGCAATGATTTTAAAAGGCCTGCCTGACGCATATAAACCATTCTCTGTACACATCACGCAGAGNCATCCATGTCTTGAACTTCATGCAGCTTGCTTCTATGCTTCAGGGTTACAGATAGCTCTCCTATCAGACCGGCTCCAAGATGTGCCCATATCCTCTGTACTCTTAAAGACACAAAGGCTGTCCTGATTAGATGACCTCCGTACACACAGTGACATCCACAATGTGAAGGAAGGCCTTCTACTCTGTCTAATCAGTCTAAACAGTACAGAGACTGCCCTGATTTTAAGGTGACATCAGTATAAATTCAGACTCTGGAAGCACCACAGTGCTAGTATTATAGGACCTCAGTGTAGTGTGTGATACTGTTGATCACTTGATTTTATAAAGGCATCAAAAACTGGGTCAGCTTTTCTGGTACATCCCTGGTCTGGTTAAATACAACCTGGAGAACGGGGACTTCTCTGTGTCAGTAAAGAACTTCAGAGACCAGAAAAATCACATTCATGGTTCCTCAAGGCACGATACTGGGGCCCCTCCTATTCAATATCTACATGCTACACTTAGCGAGATTATAGCAACCAACCAGACCAGTTACCATAACTAAGCAGACGACACACAGCTTTACATCACAATGTCACCAGGTGACTATGAACCCAGCAGAGCGTTTGTTAGATGCTTAGAACAGATTAATATGTGGATGCACCATCATTTTCTACAACTGAATATAAACAAATGTGAGGTAATACCCATCTGACCAAAGGAGAGATCCAGAGTTAGCTCCCAGCTTCAGCTCCTACAGCTAGAAACCACTGATTATGGCTGAAATCTTGGTGTCATGGTGGACTCAGACCTGAGCCTTCAGAGGCTCATAAAGGCCGTTACTGAAACAGACTTTTATCACCTGAAGAACATATCCAGGATTAAAGGACCAATGTCCAAGCAGGATCTAGAGGAACTTATTCGTGCATTTATCTTTAGAAGAATTGATCACTGCAACAGTGTCTCTTTATAGGTTTGTCTAAATGGACATCAGAAAGCGGCAGCCGATCCATAAAGTGGCTGCGCGTGTTCTCACTAGAACTAAGAAAGTAGAGAATAGACTTTAAAATCCTTCTGCTAGTCTATAAAAACTGAATGGATCAGCACCTCAATTCATAACAAATCTGTGTTGAGTAGATCAACCTCCCAGACCACTCGTGTCTTCTAGTTCCATCTACTCCGTCCATCCAGAACTATAACCGAACATGGAGAAGCAGCATACACTCACCGGCCACTTTATTAGGTACACCTGTCCAACTGCTCGTTAACACTCAATTTCTAAACCGAGCATCAGTATGAGGAAGAAAGGTGATTTGAGTGACTTTGAACGTGGCATGATTGTTGGTGCCAGAAGGGCTGGTCTGAGTATTTC
>NW_015150839.1:35282-37716 GCF_000732505.1 Cyprinodon variegatus
CAGCCAATGTTCCATCTGTCCAACAAGGTTTAAATCAGCAGGAGAAACTGATGTTCAACATTCAGTCTGACTATTGTTCTCTTCACAGCAACACTTATTATTGACACAATGCTGGAACACAGAGCACAAGGAGAGCTCCGCCTACTGGATGATGGCGCCCCCTAGTGGACCTACAAGGCATAGCTGAACAGTGGATAAAACAGGGTTTCAGTCCTCTAACATTAAAAAGCTTTGTTGAGTTTGTGTTATTTAAAACATTAAGAGTTCATTTAGTGATATTAATTCATGTAATTTTAAATACTGGTACCATAGGCGCAAATCCACTATTAAACACAATGAATTAGATATTTTCTCTTTTTACCAATGCTGGAGATGTATTTCTGTTCACACTCTTGGTCATCCAAGTCATAGCCACCAAAATAAAGGCTAAAGAAAGCCATCTTTATTATAAGACAAAAGTCATCTCTAAACTGATGGGAAGGATTGAATCTAAAGAGAAGCGCCTTCTCCTGGTCAGCCCTGTAGTTCAGTAAAAGGCTGGAGTCAGAGTAAGAAAAAAAAATGCAAGAGGGGGTCAATCCAGTGGCTGGAAGATGGAGGGGATTTTGTTGGGAGTTGCAGGAAAGTGGGCTGCCATTCGGCTGGCGTTTGACTGGGAAGGGCTATTTTGAATGGCTTCTACTGAATCTATCATCAGGGAAATTTTCAGCTGAGCTCCAATGTTGTTTTAGAGAATTAACTGAAGAGCCTAAAGGCTGAAGTTATGTCTGAGGATGTGCAGATGTTGTCTCATATCTAGCAGAATTAATCCAAAAAAGAAACAAAAAAAAACAAAAAGAAATATAGAGAGAGTCCAGTCGGTTCAAAGTGTCTATAAAACCAACAGTAATAGAAAGCTGCTCCCAGAATAAAAAAACTTAAAACCTCACCTCAAGGTGGCTCAATCTGGTTCTGTACAGTATAACCTGATGTAAAATGGCATGTTTGTGCATGGGAGCAAATATAGATCTTGTCACCTTAACACATATAGGATAACACAACAACAATG
The DNA here is from genome assembly GCF_000732505.1 of Cyprinodon variegatus. Lineage (NCBI taxonomy): Eukaryota > Metazoa > Chordata > Actinopteri > Cyprinodontiformes > Cyprinodontidae > Cyprinodon > Cyprinodon variegatus. Next base: position 36,331 of record NW_015150839.1, read on the forward strand.
GTGGACATTAGAGTTACAGTTGTATTTCAGAAATTGTTCAAGAATATCTTAAATTTATTGATGATTTGGCTCTAGCATATTTGATTTCTGTGTCAGTCCACACTAATGCCTCCATCCTCTCCATTTGTTGTTTAAACTCTGCTCTTCTTCTTTACTTCCATGGTAGTAAAGAAGATGCTTAATCAGTGAGCGGTGTTACAGCCCCCCATCAGTAACGCCACTCACTGATGTGGCATACATGGAAAGGGTTTCATCTGAATGTTTCAGCCTTTCTACCTGATTGCCTTTGTTGTGCAGTTAGCTTATTTGATAATTATTAATCAAAGTACAAAATTATAATTGTTGCACTGACCTGCTAATTGGCTGTAGCCCAGGGCGGGGCTATTAGTGTGCACACCTGAAGTGCTTTGCCTCACATTGGTGAAGGCATAAATCACACTTAGGAAAGCAGCTGCTCATTTCTTGAAAGTTGTGTGAGAGACACGTGCTGAAAATGAGTGCAGAGAATTGAGGGCCCATGTAAAAAAACTGAAGAGGCAGCCAGAAAGAAATCTGAATTTTATAGGATCTTACTGCTACTGCTGTTTAATTATGTGTAATTTGAGTGGAGTCCTCTTTTGATTTATGCTCCTTGATTTGAAAATGTCTGCAGTGGTGTAAATAATTTGGGAAATGTGTATCCATGTTGTGCTGTATGGTATTTAAGGTTAAATATCTGGGCAAGGTGAAATATTGTGGTACATTTCGTAAAACTGTCATGTGTATATGAAGATTAGATTGATTCAAGTATTTTGATTTCATTTATAGTTTGTGTGTCCTCAGTAGTATATGTTCACTAACAAGCATAACTGTCTTTCTGTCCGAAGGTTTTTACCTGACTGCTGTTAAGACTGACCACAAAATGGGGAAATAAAAAGAATGGAAAAAGTCTGAACTGCTTTGTCTGAGTAAATCCAGCTATACTCTTAAAGTCATGGGTCCGGCCCTTTAAGGCGTGGGGTGCAGCTACTGAAATGCTTGATAATAATTACTACTTTATTCCTTCTAATCAGAATCAATTTACAGTGAAAATATACTTCAGCTGATTGTGATTAATGGCTACCAGTCGTTAATTACTATAATTAATAATTTGCAACAACAACTACCAATTATTAACTCAATTTAACCAATGATGAATGTTACAATTTTTAATTTACAGAAGTAGCCATTCAAAATTCCCCCAATGTCTTTAATGGACCCTTGGCTGGCCCCCATACTATTCCTTTTTAAATATCATTCGCTATTCTAAAATATCTTGCGGTCATGATTTGTGGACATTAAGATCTAAAGAGAAGCATCTCCTGGTCAGACCCTGCAATTCAGTCAAGCCCAGGAGAACTTCGAGCC
>NW_015150839.1:38116-40416 GCF_000732505.1 Cyprinodon variegatus
TCTTCATAGCTTTTGGGTAATCCAGGTGGAGTGCATAGACAAAGTGCTTGACAGGTTGTGGGAATGTCATCCATGACGATGTTTCCTTCAAGGATGATTGCATTGCTGTTGATCTCTGGTGGTGTGTCCTCAGTCCTGACTGTTAGAACGCCAACAGGAACATGGGTGAAGCCATCGTCTGTGTCCAAATCCTGCATTCAGAGTAAAAGAACACAAATACATTCAGGTAGAAGGCTAAGTTACAATTTTACTCCCTAAATCATTTACAATAAAGTTTCATACTACGTACCAAGCAGAATCTTAACAACCATAATGGCCTTCTTGTGAAAGCAAATCTGTTGGGCTGTCATCTAGCACTGGGACATCAATTCCCAGAGTTATACTGGCAAAATATGAGACAAAAACATGACAATTGTAACTTAGGAAGTTATTATAGTTCCAACTAGGAATGTGACTGTGACCAGGAAGACTCCTATTTAAATGATCTAGCACTTTTAAAAAGTGTCAAAACAGTCTGCCAGAGAAGATGTCTACAATCAATAAGTCAATATCAAAGCACTAGTCACATTCATCATTTTCTTACATTTTTTTCTGTAATGATTTTGCAATGATGGATAAGAAAATGATAAACATGAAGTAAATGTTAGGAATCCAGTTTGTGTGGGTTGTTTGTGTGTTTTTCTCCCTCCACCACCAGGTGGTGCCCTGTCCTCGTTGGGCCTCCTTGCACACCTGCGGCTCGTTGGTTTGTTACTGGAGGAGTATTTGAGCAGTGGGCTGCCACTACCTTGAGGCCAAAGTGTTTGCCAGTTTTGGGAAGCCTTCCTGTGTAACTGGATACCTGGACCTTCTCCCCCTGGAAAGAATTACTGAGTTTACACTGAGCAGGGGAAAACCTCCACATGATCCGTTCAAGTCCCCATCAGAAAACCAATTGACAGTCCGCTCCATTACTCCTCCGGGTCCAACGTATGTCTATCTGTCCGCTCTCCAATCGATTTCCATCTTCTCTGGATAATACCAACAGACTGGATTCCAGGATTGACAGGAATCCCCTCAAATGTGAGTCCCTCTCCTGCATAATTTTAGCCGCAGTCCCATTTCCCACGGTCCCTGAACTGAACTCTGTAATCTCCTCTTCAGACTTTCCAGTTCCGGTTCACCAGTTCACTGAGTTCCAGATCCAACCTCTGTTCACTTTACATCAAATAAAACTGTTAAGCTTTTCCCTGTGTTCTCTGAGTGGTTTCTCTGCATGTGGGTCAGATTCCTTAAACCGACCATGACAGTAAAAATTAGTAAGAGTGACAATACCTTCTAGATTGTCGTCCAGTTACGGAGAAAGCTTCTTGTCAAGCAGCAGTGAGGTAGGCGAGGGACTGATAGCTGGTCTGGCTGGATATGGTTATCTTGTACCCTGGTGGCCAACACAGTCTTGGTGACCGAGTGAAGCTTTTTTCAGCTTCACTGCCAGAAACACCAGCTAAGGTTAGCTATGATTTTTAACAGTCATGTGTGTTTCATGTCTTTCATAAGCAAGATTAAATGATGAAAATAATAATATTATTTCAATGATTCCATACATTAAAACAGATAGCAGTTACTATGTTTTTTACATGTTTATACTTAAACATGAAAAAAACAAACCTGAATTAACTAAGCTGCGTGAAGCTGACACCCCACCCAAGAATAACAGTTTGGCAAACAGACTGCATGGTTAATGTAGGTTTGTGCTGCTTTCATTTCGGAGATATTAAGGATTATAATTATGGCCAATGACGTCACTATCCCCCGAAGCTGCATAAACTGTAAAAATTGTTTTGTTTTGGATCAAGCTCAGCATAAACGGCACTAAAGCACTCTAGGTTCTTTTGCACCTGCAGCAGGATGTCATCAGCCATAATTTTAATCCTCAAAGGGAAAGTCTGAACAACAAGGAAAAATCAGTTGATCATTATCTTTACCTACAGCTGATAGGTTTGTTTAATGAATTTAGCGTTAATCAGTAAAAAAAATGTCTTTAGTCAGGAAATTCTTTGCATTTACAGTGTGGTTCTTCCGCTGGTGAAGAAATGTAAAACCACTAAACTGTGACCCATTGGTTCAGTTGCTGTTTAGAGCTGTGCTGCTGCTGTCTGAGCCGCTGCTACAAAGCTATCCGCTGCCTTAATGGGATGCCCTTGGTCAGGCTATTGTGAGTGAAAAATGAAGCCCTGCAAAGTTTCCTTTTGTTGTTTGCATCAGAATAATTCAGGTCTCTTCCAGAGCTGCCTGTTGGATGAGTGGACTGTGTTCCTGAT
>NW_015150839.1:41482-48049 GCF_000732505.1 Cyprinodon variegatus
GAATCGAGACGGACTTCTTGCCTGGAACGTAACAAAACCAGCCAAACCCCGCCCCCTCCATTTCACTGAGCCAACAAGTAAATCTCTTTTTCCCACTTTCATCTGATCTTTAATAAATACTGGGTGAGAGATGGGTAGAATAGATAATTTTACATTTAGTGTTTTATCTGAAAGTATCTTTCTGAGTAAACTGCTGATGGTTTTTAAGTTCTGAACTGAATGCTAATCCTCACTGAGCTGGACTGTATGATCCAAGCTATGTGTTACTGTCTGCTTGATTCTTCCTTTTCAGTTGTTTAAAGAGCTAGGCTAAGGTTATTAAAGATTAAAGAAAAAAACCCCTTTTCCAGTTTTTTTGTGCTTTATGTACCTGTCTATATTTTCAGTAATGTTTAGTTTTTGCACAGATTATTAGCTAATAAAGGAAACGTTTAATTTTATCTTCTGGTCTTTTGTAGTTATTTTATGCACTCAAGAAAAATCATCACTCAGGTCAGATCCCCCCTCCTTTGAGTAACATCTCAATGGACAGAGACAGATTTATTTGGTTGGTGATTAATAACTCTAGTTTAGTGAAAGACTCTGGATCTTAACAACCAAACCAGGAATCCAACCTTTATCTGAGACTAAGAACACTTGTGAAAAAGCTAATTCCATTTATAATAATCATGAATTAGTTTCACCCTTGATTTTTAATTATCGATTAATTAACTATAACTTCCAGTTCTAGGTATTTAATATATTCATAATCTTATTGTAAAATTGCGCAACATTTAAATATCACTTAGTTTGTTGAGTTTCTATAGTCTAGTCAAGAGTTTTAAACTGAAATATGCTATATCTGGAGTAAAATTATTTTAGATTTTACATTAACGCTATGGTGGATTATTTCATTGGTGTGCAGAGTTAATTGTTTTATTACCATTTAAGCTTTTTTCACACATTCATTTTTTGTTCTATCACAGGCATTTGACTGTCGAGTGACTGCATGAGAGGATGAAGCCTCAGCCTCACTCATAACAAACCATAGAGGAAGAACAGTGTGTGAGGCCCTCTAGTGGATGTAGTGGAGTATTGCAGGTTCTTGTACAGAGTTCTGGTGTTTCCTGTCACTGTGGGCCTCACAGCACAGTAGTACACAGCAGAGTCTGTCGCTGCAGCAGAGGGGATCAGCAGGCTTATATCAGCTCCCTTCACCTGAATATTCAGTCCAAGGATTTGGTCATTTTGTTTATTTCCTGATCCTACATGATAGATCAGAAACTCTGGAGGTTTTCCTGGATACTGTCGATACCAGTAAAACTCATCACTTCCCCTTGGTTCTTTAGAGAATCGGTAAGACACAGTAACAGAGCTGCCCTCTATGGTGAAGGTTTCATCAGCCAGTGGAGTGAGATCTTGAGAACAGACACCTAAAGGAGGAAAAATTTGTTACTGACTTAGTTCTAAAACTTAGTTTTTAGCCTAAGAATATTTCTTCATATTTAGAATTAAATCTGACCTCTTAGAAGTGAAGCAACAAGAAGATAAAGTCCATAGTACTCCATGATGATCAGAGTTAATGTTTGAACTGTGTTGACTGTGGAAGGTGGTTTCTCTTCTGTAGTTCAGTACCAGATCAGCTCCTCCCTGAATCTCCCCGCCTCTTTTTCTTCTTCACTAGTTAGTCAAGAATGAATAAAACACTATATTCCAGTTTAACGCGAAATAAAAAGAAAAAGGAGAAGTCATGAGATCGATACCCTATGAAAGCTGATTAAATGTGTATTTTAATGAGAGTCTTGTCAAAACAAGGACCTTTGTCACCTATACTTATCCATTGTGGTCTGTCTAACATTCAGACTCTGGGACCCTGATTCCCAAACTAAAGGCAGACTTTACTTTCATCTGAACAGGACTAATCATCCGCCCCTTCTTGTTAGGATCTGCAAACTTTTGTCTTCAGCCAAGTTTGATGTTCAGGTGAACACCAATGAATGTATAGGGCCAACCCCACCTCCACATCCTCTCCCATGTTGTTAAAAGGATTCATCTTGTTTCTGATTTCTTCTGAAATCTAAAGTCATCTTTCTTTCTTTTTTACATTCAGGATCAGATGATTGTTTCCACACAATGCCAAAGGTGCTCCACCATTTCCTTGTATCAGCTTCTTGTCCATCTCTGATGCATAACGACTATAGAGGCATCAGAGTATTTCAGCAGATAACAGGATTCTGTCTTATACTAGAAGTCAGAGGTGTACAGATTATAAAGGAATGTAACGTGGTGCACCTGTGCTGTCAACAACTTGATTAGACAGTTGACTTCGAAAAGTTTGATTTGCAACGCAAGCTGACTGGGAGTGGTGCAGGAGTGGGAGTCATTCTGAATGGGAGCGGGATGGGAGTGGGAGTAATTTCACCAGGAGTGGGACGGAACAGGATTTAGATTTCTACTCTGGCTCGGGATCGGGACGGGACACAATTTTTTTCTGTGGGAGTGGGACGGGACGGGAGTGAAAATCCACTCCTGTGTCAGTCTGTAATAGAGACATGCTGGAGTCATGAATAGGGTGACCAGACGTCCTACTTTTCTTACCTAAAAGAATTTCCAGGGGGAATTCCAAAATCGTCGGTGTTTGGTTGAATACAGCACAGGTGTAACTTTCTGAAGGACTGGTGTGACCAATGTCCCCACTACTAATTTGTGCTTTTTGTCCCCTTTCCACTTATTTCCTTTAGCCAAAGGTAACAGAGGTTTGGTGCAGCTATCTATGTTCAGAGCATTTTCAGTCAGGGTTTTTTTTCCTGTCCCCTGCTGCTCCCATGTCCCGCCTCTTGGTTTGACATCATCAGAACTGTCGCTTTGAGTCATCTGACTTGCGGTCGCATTTCACTACTTAGAGGGTAGCTACGTGGTTGAAGGAGAGACACGGCAGCTTTCAGTGAATATTAACCGGCAGCTACTTTGATGTTTAAGTAAAAGTTAGGAGACGGGTTGGTTAAAAAAATTAGATGTCATACCACTGAAAAATCTGTTCGTAAGACATAAAAAGCTTTTTCAGCTAAAATGGCAACAAATTGTAAGTTTATACAAGTTAGTACTTTAATGGAAGAAGCTTAAGAAAACATAGTTTATTCTTCTTAACTATTTAAAAAAGCAGTTTTTCGGGCTTGCTTTTTTAGTTATTGGGCAGCCGTTTTCGAGCTTTCCTATATTACTGATAGGCAGCCGTTTTCAAGTTTGCTTTTTTGTTTATAGTGCAGCTGTTTTTTGAGTTTGCCTTTTCGTTTACTGTGCAGCTGTGTTCGGCTTGTCGGTATTTTGTTACGTAGCAGCTGTTTTTGGGCTTGCGTTTTACTTTCATCCCATGCTTTGATAGTGCTCCTTGCAACTTTGCTGCTTGGGAATCCCAGGTGGCATTTTCTGACCTTTGGCTTAAGTTTCAAGAGTGGCTATTTCAGCTGACCTGACCTAGCCCCGTGAGCATGAGATGTTAGACGCACCATGCGGCAGAGCTTGTTTGGCCCCTCTCCAGTTAGAGGACGGACATGATTTGTGTCCTTGTTTAGGACCAGATTGCCTGAAAGATGCCTAGACTGATGCTGCCTACCCTAATTGTTCTGTCCCTTCGCAATGCTCGTTTGGCTGGCCTTCAAAGCGGCTATGGGGCCTCCACGGAAGAGGACCAAGAGGAGCTCCACGGTTTCAGAGGGCATATCTAGGCAAGTGGCCCATCTTGCTTCTGAGCTGGAGGGGATGAAAGCGCTACTCAAGTCCCTTAGGGGCAATTGTGGTGTGAGCCTGACTGGAGAGACCCTGACCGAGGGCAGAGCATTTGTTGGGGACTCTCTGCTTTGGATGACAATGCAGTAATTCTGGCAGCATCTGGCACTGATTTTCGGGATCATTTTGACTCTGGGTCAGACCTGTCAGATGCCAGCTCGTGCATCTCTTTTTTCTCTCAGTCGGAGGAGAATGGTTTGATAGTGGGCACTCTGAGAACTGCTCTTGCCTCGCTGTAGCTGGATGCTCCACAGGACCACCCTGGCCGCATCGCAGGCTTGTGTTAGAGAGACACACAGATACCTGCGGGTGGAGCCATTGCGCTCTGCTCCAAGCGGATACCAAAAGTTCAAAGCCCCACAGCTCTGGACCTGTTGTAGCTAGAGGTCTGAAATTTTCTGCATTTCTGGTTGACATGAAGTAGAAGAACTGTAATACAATGAGAATGAGAATGCCTTTATTTCTGCTGTTAAAAAAAGACCTATCATTTCCGAGAATAAAAAAACAACTTCGACTCATGTTTGAACTGATATCGCTTGGTCTGGGTTCTACTCACCCAATCTTACAGCTCCTAAATTATTTGCTTTTCCATATGGGTATGCAAAATGGGCAAGAATTTCCCAAAATGGGGTTGGTTTTAATCTAGATATGGAAAACAAAATAAAAACAGAAAGTCCAATTTAATGACAAATCTTTATAATTTTTTGTCTTCAGAACTTTTCACTTCACCGCACATGTTTGCATTAAAACAGTTCCATTGCACAATTTGCTTTTTCCCTGCTTTATTCAAACTAAAGCCTGGAGAACAAAGACAATTAATCCCTGCTTAGGGTGGCAAAAACACTGGTTGGGGAGGGGCTGCTGAGAAAGAGATTTATTGAAACTGCAAGAGCAGAGCTGGACAAGAAAGATTATAGACAGCGCACCTCCCAACCTAGTGTTGGAAAGATATACATTTTAGTGCATAAATTTAGCCTGTTACTGAGGAGGCTCATTGTTGTGCAATGATGTACAGTAGCCCTAATACAAAGCTAAGCTAATCTAATCATAACTATACCCAATGACAACACAGTGAGAGAAATAATATATAAATCACACAAATGGAATCTCCTGCAGACGATCAAATGCTGAACTTGCCATGACAGATAGAGATAAATTAGATAGAAAATTTAATCTGTAAATGCCATTATCTTTTCTGCTTTTCTAAAGTTAAGTCCTTGGTATGCATTAATATAAGCCTGAATCAGTTATCCCACTTTTCTGAAATTAAGTGCAGGTAATAAATTAGTAAAAAATTAAGCCCAGGCAAATCTCAACATCTTGGGAAAGTGCCAGAAAAACAGAGAGGCTTACTGATGTTTCCCTGGTTATTTTAAGCTATATTAATTTAACAAGAGATAAATACACTTTCTCACTGTTCATGTCTTTCATACTGCATGTCCTCCCCAATAGCAGAATTGAATATTTGAATCTCTCGCAGAAAAAAGCACATAGTATAGGAATGGTCGATTCCTATACTATGGTTCCATTAAATGATGGAATTTAGATTTATTAAAGCAGACTATAAAACATTTGGCTTTCCAAAGACCACCAAAAGGACATCGTTACTAAATGAAATGTTCCTGCATTCTAAAGCATAAACTTTTATTTGTAAAATTTTCTTTAAAAATAAACAATTACAGTGCTATGTGCACTATAGTAATGGTGTGAAATACCTCTGATCATGCATCTGAATGATTGTGCCAGTAATTGGCACACAGAGCAGACTTACTGATTATGCTGTTAGAATTTTCCCTCTTAGGTGAAAATCTTGAGCCTCTTGTGGAAGTGATGGGCCTTTCTGCAGTGTGTCAATCTTTTGATTCATTTCCTCCATGATCTGCTATAGGTTTAGCACAGCCTGGTGCAATTTGCAAAAAGATCTACATAGAAAAGAGTTAGTTATTGTGCACATTGAAGGAGGAAAACACAGGAGATACTGGAGATGTCCATTTTTTTCTTGAAAAAATGTTATGTATTGCTAATGCATTGCTTATACAGTACATAATAACATGCTTTAAACAATTAAAAATGTGATTAATTGCTGGAGCTATAATTTCAACCGACACATTCCCAAGCAAACATATTGTCTTTAAATTTGTACATAAACATTATAAAGTCGCTCATATACTGCAAAGACAATGAATGGGAATGCTTTAAGGGTAAAAGAGTGCGTGGAGAAAACTGTCTGATCATGAAGCATGTGTGCTGTACAAGGTTTGGATGTCATTGTTGGGAAAAACAATGCTGCATCATATTTGATCAGAGCTGCTGACAAGGACACTATTCTGCCTTACAAATATGAGTTTGTCTGAACACTTGCTGGGGAGGAAACCAACAAGTGCCGTATTTTCACAACCAAAAGGCGCAGTCTCACCGGATTATAGGGCGTGGGTTTTATATACCGATACATGTCCTGTATAACGTTTAAATACCTCTACTGCGTATTTAAAAATAGAACGGGAGCAAAACTGAGTATGATTGTTCTTTATTCATGTATTTAATTCAAAGTATTAATCAAACCCATCAAAGTCATCATCCTCTGTTTCTGAATTAAACAGCTGCGCTAAATCAGACATGCCAATTTCCCCTTCTTCGCTGTCAGAGTCACTTTCCGTGCCGCGCGGCTCCTCGGAAATGATGCCGGCTTTTGCGAAAGCTGGAACAACAGCGCCAGCAGGCACGTTAGCCCAAGCATCTACAATCCATCCGCAAATGGTGGCGTAACTGGCGCTGCCTTCCACTTTTCGTGAAACTGTGGTC
>NW_015150839.1:49984-51522 GCF_000732505.1 Cyprinodon variegatus
GATATTCATTTATAGAATGTCAATAACCAGGACTACAGCAGCTTGTTGGTGGGTCAGATACAGTCAGACCTGACAGGTTTCTCTTAACACTGGCCTAGATTTTAAGTCATGCTGTAGTCAGCCACTTATCTGGTTTGTCTTTGTCATAGTTATGGTTCTGTTTAATTTGGATTTGGACTTATGCACTTTTTCTGTTCAGCCTGTCACTATTCAGCCACCAGCAGTTATCATCAGCTCAGTCTGCCTCCACCCCCCCCTCTAGATTATCTCCACCTGTTCTCACTTAGCTCACCTGTTAACCAGCCTACTTATACCTGCCTCTTCCTACTCATCTCTGTCAGAACATCTCGCTGTTTCTGTATGCTGCACTTATGCATGTTTCCTTCAATACTGGATCCTTTGTACCCTTCCAGTTGAATTCTTCTAGTTGAGATTGTCTTTATCTCCATGCTCCAGCGCTACCTGTTCCTCTGTGAGTTTCATCTGCTTTCTTGCCTGTTCTGGTGGTTCTCCGGTCCACACGGCCCATTGATTCTGTCAGCATCTAAATCTCTTGGTTCTTTGTTCACTACTGCAAACTAGCATTCCTCTGCCAAGACAGTAACTTTAAATCTGCTTCATCTGCCATTATTCACCACTTCAGTATACTCTTCTAACATTACTGTGTCTGCCTGAATATCACTCTCACCTACACAAAATTGTGACACTCTTTTGTCCTAATTTAGTTTAACTTGATTACTCCAATTTACTTGGTGAACTTAACCTGGTCAGGACCACATTTAGGACCAACAAAGGTTGAAAATAAGTTTTATTTTCATAAATGATGTAAAAATATGTCCTACTGAAATTGGGGAGAGGTTTATGATGCAGATGTATACTTATCCTGAAATCCTTAAAGGATTTTGGGCCTAAAATCCCCACTGAATCTACATTTCTTCCACATTTCTGTCAATGACAGAAACAGAGCATTCCGTTGCTCAAATTATTATTTTTTTTGGCTGGAAAAGTTTCAGAGTTAAGGTTTTGGCCTGCCTTTTGTTTAGTGGAAAAATATATGATATACACTACTCAAAAAAATTAAAGGAACACTTTGTAATCAGAGTCTAGCATCAAGTTAATTAAACTTCTGGGATATTGATTTGGTCAGGTAAGTAGCAGTTAATCAGTTTCAGCTGCTTTGGTGTTAATTAAATTAGCAACAGGTGCACTAGAGGGGCAACAACGAGATGACCATCAAAACAGGAATGGTTTTACAGGTGGAGGCCACTGACATTTTATCCCCTCCTTATCTTTTTTGACTCTTTTTCACCAGTTTTGCATTTGGCTAGGGTCACTGTCACTACTGTTAGCATGAGGCGCTACCTGGACCCTACAGAGGTTCAACAGACAGTCCAACTCCTCCAGGATGGCGCATCAATACGTGCCATTGCCAGAAGGTTTGCTGTGTCTCCCAGAACAATCTCAAGAGCATGGAAGAGATTCCAGGAGACAGGCAGTTACTCCAGGAGAGCTGGACAGGGCCGTAGAAGGTCTACAAC
>NW_015150839.1:52384-57422 GCF_000732505.1 Cyprinodon variegatus
AGCACCTGAACCACAAGCAGATGCAGAGCTAGCAGCGGGTCAGTTGTAACCAGTCCTTTCTTCTACCACATCAGAGGTGAGTTACTGTTATAGGAGCAAAATAGGATTGTCATTCCACAAAGTTTATGGTTGGACGTCCTGCATAGACAGCATGAAGGTTATCCTGGTGGTATCATTTATGTAACCCTGACTGTGGGCCGAAGTCCACCATGAATCATTAACATTAATCAGATATTTTTCTTTTTAAAAAAATGTTGGACTTGCTTTTGTGACAATGTGCTCTAGTCTATCCCTCAGAGGGAACATATGTCCTGGCTACTTGGCCACGGGGATATCCCTCTGGCTGACTGTTATGCATGCATGAATTCCACCTGGGATTCTCTGGGATCAAATCCCACCTTGCCCCTCCATTTTGTACTTTGCCACACTGTGTTCTTTTGTACGATAAAATTACTTAAATATGTTATTTTTACAATAACAGGAAGAAAATACTTTTATTTTATTTGCAATTCTGGTTTTATCAACATCTTTTTTGAAGGAACTTAGAAAACCTAGCTGGCTCGCTCAGGGGGAAGTTCACCTTCGTGAGATGCCACTGTGGGTCCTTGGGTAAGATGCTTCATGCTAATGCCTACCTCATTGTGTCTACTTACAAAGTAGACACAATGAAAACAAAACATTAATTATCAAGCCTGTGGTTGTTTAAAAACAAAACGAGACCCGTCCTGTTTTTAAACAATCACAGGCCTGATAATAAACGTTTTATTTTCCAGTCCTGAAGCCGACATAGGAAAAGGTAGTTGCTGCTGAGTTTCTTTCTTTAAAAATATAATTTTTGGTTTAGATTTTTAAGGTTGGTTCTAATTTGATCAGAAATGATTATACTGACTCTAACATAATCATCTTTAGTGAAAGCCAACCAGGCTGTACATCATCACTCTCATTTTCCCACAGATAAGTCGTGTCAAGAAAGTCAGTCTGTCAGCAGCATTTTCTTCATTGCAAGATGCAGAAAGGGATCTAAACGAGAAACTTATCAAGCTTTTCTTGCATAGTTGGAAGTCTATGGAAATGGAAAATAAAATAAAATATATGGTCGATCACTTTACCCTTTACTGACTGCTGCCTCCAGGCGGTTTCAGTCCTGGAGCCCCCCCACCTCAGTCCAAACAGGTTAGCCACTTCTCAAACGACAATTATTTCATCAATTAAGCACTGGACAGAAGGAAAGTTTTATTTTGGTGCACCTCCTCCTTGTTTCCCCACAAAAAAAAAATTCCCCAGTGTCTCTGTCCTCATGGTTCTTGCACACACACACATTGGGGAGCAAGTTGAGCTCAGGTGAGTTATTAGGGTCAGAGCAGATTATTAGGAGTTCAGAGCAGATGAAAATCCTTTTGTGTTGCTTTCCCCAGATTTTAACCCATCATTTCCATCCGGTTGCTGTGATAGGGAGGGGGGTGGGGCTGGGGCTGATGGGAGGGGGTGCAAGTCCTCCAGGTCTGAATTTCACAAGGTGTGGCTCTGCTCAGGGAGTATAGGTTTTAAGGGCAGGGAGTAAAAAAAAAAACAATGCTTAGTTTAAGGAAGAGTTTCAATGTTTCAAATGAAAAAAAAAAAATAAATAAATAAATAAAGTTGTTCATCTTTACCATATAATAGAAGAAGCATTTTTCAAAAAAGGAATATTGTCTCGTCAGTCGCCCCGCTTCATCCTTCAGCCACTTTAAGTCACCTTTCCGTCTCACCACGTACTTTTCTCATCAACATACTACTCTCAATTTTATTTTGTTTTTTGTAATTTAATTTTAAGCTAATTCCTCCATTTTAAAAGTAAATTATTTTACTGCCCTAATTACTTTCATTCTGTAATAATTTAATAGTGTTTTTTTTTTGTTTAGCTATGAGTTATTAATTTCCTGTAAGAGTTTAGAGTTTTTTTTCTTTAATAGCGACATTGAAATGAAAATTCATTATTACTTAGTATAGTGTCAGTGTAAAACATAATACAGTGTAAATATGTTTAGTATCAGGTTTAAACACTACTTTTTTTACTTCTAATTTTAACCCATTTCTCTCTGGAGCTGAGAGTTTCTTTGAACTCTCCTCTCATCTATCCATCATTTTAAACTCAGTCGGCACATTTATTCATATCTTTGCAAAGAGGGAACAGTTCATCATACAGCCCTAATGGCACAACATTCTGCCCTGTTGTGCTAGAGCAGCGTTCGTCCCCCCTTACTTACAACAATGGAAAGTAGTCAGAGTCAAAACAAATTACAAACACTTTGGTTAACAGTAACATGTTATGAATAAACCTTGAGAAAAAATTTGATTTGTTATGAGAAGAAGCTATGTCTGGTCTACAAACACCATCCTGCAGGGAATGGTGTGGCCTTCAAGGTGAAACAGACTGAGTGAAAACTTTTATAGAGAGTAAATACGTAGGATAAATTAATATATAATAGAAGAGAAATCTAAATTTTTCGACTACAACTGTAAAAAAGACCGAATGAGTATCATTATCTACAGACTAATGATAGGTAGACTTCCAGTTTAATTTCCACCTGGACTCTCTGCTACTGCTGTCCATGCTGCTGAACAGTAAATTCCCCAGTCGGACGAAAAAAAAAAAAACACTAACTTGATAGAATGAACAAAGGGAAGAGGAGGAAAAAAGACAGTTTAATGCTTGGGGCATTCTTCCAAAAAATTACGAGCAACAAATTTGGTAACTTTCATTTGTGTTGTTTAAGACTTTGGTGACAATATATAAAAGCAATGATTGCTCTGAGTTCAACCATCTTCATCAGTGAGGAGTGAGGGAGCGAGCGCCTCCCTTCAATTGAAGCACTAACAGGGAGTCTGATGCAACCCTGCAGCCAATGCTAGCAAGCATAGAGATAAACTGTTCTCCTCTGTTTCAGGGGAGATGAGCTGGACAAGAGCAACGCTTACCCTAATCCTACTTAAATTATAATCAAGATGTAAAAAATGATCATTTATTTTTTTTAATCTGTTGTTTTAATATTTAATTTATTTAAACTAAGCTGAATACTTGATGAATGACCTGCAACGTTAAATATCTAGTGTAGTTTGAGTGTGTACACGTTTTAATCAGATTTTATCATCATTAAAATTAAAAACTTAATTTTAAACAAAATTGTGGCTAGTGAAAATGTTAAGTGGCCAGTAACCTTGTAAAACCATTAGCCACCGTGGCCAATGAACAAAAAAAGCTAATGTTAATGTTGAATTAGATAAAGGCGACATTTAATAGGGATCATGTATAATTTATAGCAGTAAACTGAATTCTAAGTATAGATTTTGTCAATAAGTTGCAACTAAATGCATTAGCACCCTTCCTATCTGATGTAAATCTCTAAAATCAAAAACACCACAGAGTGATTTACAATCTAAATTCAGTCGGTAGGATCATCTGGCTCACGGTCCAGCCACAATATATGGTGGTAATGTATCCTAATTTTTGCCAACACCCACCATGGATCCCAAGAAGTAGTCATTGTTTTCTGACCAGTGGAACTGCTGACTGAGCAAAATCAGTGCCCAGGTTTGAGTGAGCCTTGCTGTTAGGCTGGTGGGGAGCAGACTAGGTGCTAATGTTTTATTGCTTTTGGGATACTGAGTCGCAGCTTAATATGGCCCAGATATCTGCCTTAATCCCTTATATTAGTTTAATGAAATATTGACCACGATTGATACACATCATGATGGTGAAACAGAACTCTGTCCATGGTGCTGATGTTCTGCAGAGGCTGAACTTCCAACCTTGAGCCTCCATCATCCCTCCTTTATGATCCAAACCTTCTCATCATAAAGAGTTCAATGATGCAGCAAACACTCTGTCTGCTTTATTCTCAGCTGCACAAACAATCAGACTGAATCCTAACAAACCATAGAGGAGGAACAGTGTGTGAGGCCCTCTAGTGAAAGCAGCGGAGTATTGCAGGTTCTTGTACAGAGTTCTGGTGTTTCCTGTCACTGTGGGCCTCAGAGCACAGTAGTACATAGCAGAGTCTGTCATCGCAACAGAGGAGATCAGCAGGCTTACATCAGTTCCCTTCACCTGAATGTTCAGTCCAGGGATTTGCTCATTTTGTTTATTTCCTGATCCTAAATGATAGATCAGAAACTCTGGAGCTTTTCCTGGATATTGTCGATACCAGTAAAACTGATCACTTCCACTTGGTTCTTTAGAGAATCTGTATGACACAGTAACAGAGCTGGCCTCTATCGTGAAGGTTTCATCCGCCAGTGGAGTGAGATCTTGAGAACAGACACCTAAAGGAAGAAAACTTAGTTACTGACTTCAATCTAAAACTATGTTGTCATTCATAGTAATACATCTTTAGAAAAGGATTTGTAATTAAGATTGAATCTGACCTGTTAGCAGTGAAGCAATGAGCAGAGAAAGTCCATAATAGTCCATGATGATCAGAGTTAATGTTTGAACTGTGTTGAATGTGGAAGTTTGTGTCTCTTCTATAGTTCAGTAACAGCTCAGCTCCTCCCTGAAGCTCTCAGCTCCTCTTCCTCCTCTGTACAAAGTTAAACATGATGAAGCGAATTAGGTACAAACTCTGGAATTTAAAGAGTAAATAAAAAACAAGCTGACATAATTATGAAAAATTAAGCAGATCAAATATTATCCTTTATCAGATTTTTCAAACTTGAAGTAATACTTATAAATCAAGCGTGTTTGAGGGCAAATATACAATGTATTATTCTTGGCAACTTGTAAAAACAATGTCATTGCAGAGTCGCCTATTTCCAGTGCAAAATTTAAGTATAATGTTTACTCCATGTGTGTTTGACCTCTTGATGACAAAAAAAACAATAAAATGTTTCTGGTGTCGAATGCAGGCTGTAGATTTGTGTCACTGGTGCATTTTTGACGAGAAGAATTAAATTTTCTTGTTTGTATTTTTTTTCTCAACATTAATGAATCTAATAATATTACTGACATTCAAGTAAAAAGTAAAGTGCAGTTAAACTTTTCCTAAAAGTAAAAAAAAAA
>NW_015150839.1:59399-60610 GCF_000732505.1 Cyprinodon variegatus
TTCCATAGATATAATAGCGACCTTTAAGCTATACCGTCTCAGTGACGGAGATGAAAAACAAGCAAGCACGAAAATTATTGCACTTTTTTAATTAATCAAGTGATTAGAATTTTTTGTGCGATTAATTGATTATTGCGACAGGCCTTCTCAAGACTTGAGACTTGACTTGGACTTGAGCTCTCAAGACTTGAGACTTGACTTGGACTTGCAAAAAATGACTTGTGAACATGTCTGGTATCTATGCTTCTCTCTCTGTCACACTGAGCCTGGTTCTGCTGGAGGTTTCTTTCTGTTCAAAGGTAATTTTTCCTCTCCACTGTCGCTACATGCTTAGTGTGAGGGATTGTTGAAGAGTCAATGAGTCGATGCAATCAACTGGTTTTCCTTAGAAAGAAAACTGAATCAATCTGACTGGATGATCTGGTTGAACTGTAAAGTGCCTTGAGATGACTTGTGTTGTGAATTGGAGCTATAGAAATAAACTGAATTGAATTAAATCTTCATATGGATTCAAAGGTCATGCATTATGTTTTATGAGGACTTATTTGGTTAACAGAAAAAAATATGTTACTTTTAATGGTTCATTTTCAAACCCTTGTGTGCAGCATTATGGAAAGCAGCTGTCTCGGTCCCTTGCTTTACATTATTTATGTGAATGATATGTCATATGTGTTGCATAAGGCCTGTATGACTGTCTATGCAGATGACACAACTGTATATGTCTTATCCCCAGATCAGTATCAAGTTAATAACATCCTACAACAAGAATTGGTGCATGAGCAGGTACTGTCGAACATGTTAAAACTGAATGTGTTGAAAAAACAGTGTATGATGTTAGCCTCTAAACATGCCACGAGAGATGCACCAATATTCAATCTAACTTTAAACAACCAATCTGTGGAGCAGGCTATTAAACTATTGGGTGTTACTTTAGATCAAACAGTGTCCTGGTCTTCACATATTAATAACATTTTGACAATCATGAGCAGAAATATCTCGTTAATTAGAGACAATGCCAATTAAAACAAGGAAAATGGTAATAGAGTTTTTAGCTTTATGTCACTTGGACTATTGCTCTATCATCTAGACAAACGCTGCTCAAAAACACCTCAGCAGACTCCAGATAGCTCAGAATCGGGCAGCAAGTGTCATGAATCGAGGACAGATGGACCCAGTATTCAGGAGAGACAGTCAGAAGGAAAGTTCAAAAG
>NW_015150839.1:61155-62671 GCF_000732505.1 Cyprinodon variegatus
AGGGCAGGTGAGAGGAATTACTAATTAAGGGAGAGCAAACAGGCCAGATCATGACAGCAAGACTGGCTCTGGGATGCACATTTTGAATAGATGCTGTCGTCTTGCATCAGAGACATTCGTGGATGAAAGTCAAAGATAGATTGTTTTGCTGTTTTTTGGTGTCTTGGCATAAAATCTGGACTTCACATAAACCCCTGAGCCTGTTCTCTTAACTAGAGCCTACTGAGAGCAGACACAGGATTAATACAAGACAAGCTGTTAATCTTTTACTTTGCCTCTTCCAAGAACTAATACATTAAAAAACACATTCATACATCGCGCCATCTCTCTTTGGAATATATTGTCACAGAATATGAGATTGATACAAAATCATGTCTCTTTTAAATCTTAAGAAATCTATAGTTAATAAGGAAATTCTTTTTGGACAACAGGTTGTATGTTTTTGCTTGTGTTTTGTTTGTTTTGATTTCTTAATAATGTTTTTTTCTAATTTAAGTTTGTTGTATAAACTAATTGTGATGATTTTTGTTGAAAATGGACGCGGGAAGAGTAGTCTCTACTTTCATGGAGACTAATAGGGATCCTGAAATAAAGAAATAAAGTCTTTAGGTTCTAAATTCATTTAAACTCTTATAGTGAGTTTAAGTTTAAGTAATAATATTCTTCGGTCTATGATGATCCATGTTGCTGTTGTTCTTCTAATATTTATTTTCTAAGTATTTATTTTTCCATTTATGGAGCCCTGCGATAGACTGGCGACCTGTCCAGGGTGAATCCTGCCTTTTACCCAGATGGAGATAGCCTTTTGACAGCTGGAGACAGGCACCAGCACCCCTCGCAACCCCAGCAGGGATAAGCGTGATTTAAAATGGATGGATGGATCAATTTCTGTATTAGATCATTTTTAAACTTTTATTTTTTTTAAATGAAGATAAAAAATATTGAAACATTTCTCTTTTTTTAAGAGTAATTCTCATATTGTAGAGGCTTAAATGTGTCCCACAAATGTATTGAATCAGTTTCAGAATACATCACTCAAATCAATCAATCAATCAATTTCTTTATAGTTAACTACGATTTACATTATCAAGATTTCAGTTTCAGTACAAACCGTTCATCACATACATTGGCTGGAAGGGGGACAAACTTAAACTGTGTATTCTTTACCTGTTAAGATTTACCTATAATCATAACAAGTGCTTGTCTTGGTTTAAGATTTTTCTAGATTCAATCCAAGCTAAACCCATTTTTATCAGCTTTCTGTTTTTGAAATCATTACCCTCCGTCTCTGTGGTAAAAGTTTTATCCCAACAAAAGTTGACTAAATGGTGACACGCCAAGTAGAGTGGCTGTGAGGCCCTCTAGTGGATGTTGCTGAATATAGTGAAGCCTCTGCTCTGCAGGTTCTTGTACAGAGTTCTGGTGTTTCCTGTCACTGTGGGCTGCAGAGCACAGTAGTACACAGCAGAGTCTGACAGACGGAGATCCTGGATCGTCAGATTAAAGGATTTCTTGT
>NW_015150839.1:63296-66416 GCF_000732505.1 Cyprinodon variegatus
TGACACAATGCTGGAACACAGAGCACAAGGAGAGCTCCGCCTACTGGATGATGGCGCCCTCTGGTGTTGAACAGCAGAAAAAAGAACACATTTTTATAAGTGGAATAAAAAGGTGGAAAGAGGTAAAATGTAGATATAGATCAGACCATGATACCGCCACCGGACTCAGACATTGGTACAAAGCAGGTGGATCTATGGATAATCGATGCATTCATGCTATTTTGAGGCCACCTACATGAAGGGATGAGAAGACCAACAGCCAATCAATCAAACGATCCCCTGTGGTGGAGCCCCTTTGTGCTGAGTTTCAGTCATTCACGCATCACAGCCACAAGGCAACAAGGTGTCTAAGGGAGAGGGCTTGTTCATCCTATTAGGGAGTGTTTGGGATAAAAATCATGGTTCTCATAATGGCTTTTTCTCAGGGATCATTCATAAAATTTTACTGTTTTCTCCAAATGTCTGTAGTTGTGTTGAGTAATGGTCTGTGAACACCTTCACACCCTTTCTGCAGGGTGTAAATTAGTAAGAGAAAAACTTTGTCTAGCCGAAGCAGGGCTTTACATTATGCCATCTTGTTCTCTTTTTTGCAAAGAAAATAAAATGCGTAAAATGAGTGAAATCCATTGATTTTGTTTATTCAACTGGACAAAATAGTTTAATAGCTTTTACTCACCACACCCCTTAAAATAAATCTGTCAAAAGCCAAAGCATTCTGCCTTTTGGAACCTGCAATTTGCTCACACATTTCCAGTTCAAATGGCTCCATAGGGGTGGTAAAGCATAGAGGAAGCAGGGTTTCTGGATTTTTTTTAATTTTGAGCTAACTTCCTTGTAATAAATCATGCTATAAGATTTTTTTTATAATTAACATGCAGGGGGAAAAAGGAACAAACATCTCATCCACTGCATCAAATTTGTCTGTCATCCAGGGAATGCTATGATATTTTTCCCTTGCTGTAAGCCTGTCAGTGGAAGTTTTTTTTTTTCTCTCTACACTGAATGAATCACACAGATGCTACTGCTCACTGTATGAGGTAGCTTTCCCACCAATGACCACACCTGCTAGACCTGGTAGTTTCAAACCCGAACACAATGTGTCAAACCTGCCTTCATCCTCAATGAAAAGACGCTCATAGTAAAACCTCCTTCCAAATTCACATTTAGAATAGCATAATACTACACATACAATAAAAGAGAGTTTTAAACTTTGCAAAAAAGAAACTTTCCAAGAGAGGTTTCAAAAAAGCATTTAGTAAAATGCCTGCTTAAATATTTACTAAACGATTATGAACTCCAAAGAATTATTATAGACAATAAAGCCAAACATATGAAGTTAAGTACAAACTCTTGAATTCTGCTTTGGAAAAGAGCAAAAAAAAAAAAAAAAGCTACAAAAAGGCTTAAATTGTAAAGTAACCACACCCGGATGATTAAGAATGTACATACAAAAACCAACATAAGTATAAAAAAGATTCAAGCAAACAAATATTTTCAACCTAAACATATGGCACTAATAGATAATCCACATTTGACCTTCTGAAAAGATCAAATAAACAATGTACAGTGGTATATCATAACAGTAGAGTACCCTATCATACAGTAGAATGTTAACTTCATATTTACTTGACCTCCAAAGGAAAAATTGAGCTGGCTGGAAAATAATTCAGTGATTTAGCTGGCGTCGAGCATATATGCTGTAAATGTTTGTCTCTATAGTGCATTTAAAAAATAAAAATACAGAGCATTAAAACTATTCCTAAAACTGCATTTGTATTTAAAAAGAACGTAACATTGCTAACCCTCTCTTTGTTTCAGTTGGACCCGACCGGAAACAGAACCCCTGGGGGAAATGCTAAGCTAACGGGTCTTTCAACCTCATCATTGCTTAATGCATTCCTGAGTCATTATTCATTTTTCGCCATAAACTGAATAAAACTTCATTGTTTTGACTGAAGGTAACATCTTTGTGTCAGGGTTTATTTACATTTTATCTGCTGCTATTATAAAGGACACTTTCAAATGCATTACGCCTTAAACTTCGAACATCCCTCAGACTTTGAATAGACTCTTAAACCCCTCTTCAGCTGTTATTTCTTTAATTTTGCTTATTTTCGTTAGAGTTTAGTGTTTTCTTAGTTATTAGATATAATACTTGGTGATTGTAGCTAATAAAGGCACCGTTGTATTTTAACCTGTGGTCTTTTGTGTTCATTTTACACAGTAAACGATTTATCACTCAGGTTGGATTCACTCTTCTTTCAGTAGCATCCGAATGAATAAAGACAGTTTTATTTGGTTGGTGATTAATAACGTTGCTGAGAGCCATAGCCTAAGTTACTAAATTGGTGAAAGACAACTGGATCAGATTCAGGAGTATAATCCTTTTATTAAAGGGGCTAAAACCCTGGACAGTAAGCAAGTTACAGTTATAATCATTTAACTGATAATAAATAACTATCTTTACCCTTGATTTGAATGACATATCAATTAACTAAATTCCAGTTCTTGTTATTTAATATATTCATAATCTTCTGGTAAGCTAAGTGGCGCAACATAATCCATGGAATCCACAGCGGTTCAATGTGATGTAAGTTCATAGTTTGCAGCTTCAGCTCTTCTGGGAAGGTAGTTTACAAGGTTTAGTAGTGTGTTTATGTTTTTTTTTTTTTTTTTTTTACCATTCTTCCTGAAGTCCATTTGTGAGGTCACAAAATTGTTGTGAGATCAAATGATGTCATCTTCACGAGTCGTTTTCCACAATGGCGGTCATATAAACAGAACAAACCAGTAAGGTCGCAAACAGGACATATGCAGTGTTGAGCGGATGTGGAATTGAACAATCAGAGCCCTTCTGTCTGCAGCACTGTCTGCGGTCACCCACAATTTTGCGACACACATGCAGACGACCTGGTTTCTGAGCATAAACCAGTCTTAAAACCCGACTTTGGAAAGTATATGTCCTCATTTATTGGACCACCACGTCCTAGACCCAGAGATGGGAAGTAACGAAGTACAAATACTTTGTTACTGTACTCAAGTAGATTTTTCTGATATTTTTACTTTACTTTACTACTTATTTTTATGGCGACTTTTTACTTCTACTCCTTACATTTTTAC
>NW_015150839.1:67757-72150 GCF_000732505.1 Cyprinodon variegatus
ATAGAGCCTCCAGTCAACCATGAGTTGATTCTTTAAAGTTTTGAACGCCATTCTACATAAAGCTCCATGATTTCCATTACAGTAGCAGCCATTCAAAATGGCCCCTCCCAGTCAAACGGCAGCCGAATGGCAGCCAACTTCCAGCCACTGGAGTGACCCCCCTCCTCATCATGGGCATTACTCTGATGCCACCCTTTCGCTGGATTACAGTGTCTGACCAGGAGATGGCGCTTCTCTTTAGATCTTAATGTCCACAGATAATAACAGAAAGAATATTTTAGAACCAATATTTATGTTTAAAAAAGGATTCTTAGGAGACCAGCCAGCAGCTACTGTACCTAGGTGATAGAAATCCCAGGTAAATAATCAGCATGGTTTCCCATTAATGTGGGAGCCCCATGACAACCAACAGGAACAACACTATACCTTCAGTCCAGTGGGTAGCGGTAATAAGATGATACAAGTGGTGATGTTTTGAGATGAGCCGAGGCTTCGAGGCTCCTTATCAACATAATTGATAAGGAGTTTATGAATTTGGGGAAAATAAAGAGAGGCGAAAAAAAGAGAACAACAGAGAGAGCAATCTCCAGCTTCTTCAACAGCAACCAGGTAAGAAATGTGACTTGCATACAATTTTGTGTTAATGATGTACAACATTGAATTAGTAATAACTGGTTTTTAACCTGGAATTACTTGGAATCACCAGCTATATTAATTTAAAGTAAGGTATCAGTTTACTATAGAACTCTAAACAAACTAAACTTTTTTTATTGTTCTTTCAATGTGTACTCAATACATTTTTTGTGTGTTTGAAATAATTAAATTCCAGCTATGGCACTTAACAATTCCAAGACCAGCAAGGATTATAACCAAATCAGTCACCCCATGCCTATTGTTCCCTACCAGGAAGGATGACTGCCATTTAACCCTACGAAGCTCAAAGCGACACTTAGCCTAAAGTTGTGGTACGTCAAGGTGTAGACCCTATGAAATATTCCTAGCTAAAAGCATGTGGAGGTGTGTGTCGAGAAGCCGAAGGGAATTTTCAGCGAAGCCTATATTGTGGCTTCGGGAAGTGGTTCAGATCACAAATTCACATCAATCTCGGTGTAGTGTGTTCATAAACTTTTTTTTTTTAATAAGAGCGATAATATTATGAGCCTTGAGAGGAAGAGATAGGAGCTGATCATACTACATATAATGCTACATTCACACCTAATGCCATTTGAGCAGCAAAAAAGGACCTGCTGTTTCATTTTTGATGCTTGTACATATTAAAGTCCGACNAGTACTTCCACTTTTACCAGAGTATTTTTTAACACAAGTATCTGTACTTTTACTCAAGTACGGAAAGTGAGTACTTTTGCCATCTCTGCCTAGACCTGCAGCCAACTTTGCTGGTTAACTGGCAGTTTTCTGCTTTTGATAAGAACCCTCGGGCTTAAAGTGCAGCAAATGCTGGTACCATTAGTTATAAAGGATGAGGAGACTGGTGTCGATTGGTACTGAAATAACACCTGGTTCCATTCTGGCCAAACCGTTGCATCCAAGGTGCGTCCTTTTGCTGTTGAGATGGAGCTGATTCCGAACCGCTTTTCTGCTTTCCTGCAAGCTCTGTTAATGATGTAAAAATTAAGATTTACAAGGTATGTGTGGCTCTGTAGCAGACTGGTGTTTTCTAAGTAGCTGGAGTAGCAAGGGTCTGTATCCTTACAGCTATTTGTAAGAGAGATCTTTGCCACTACTGCCAGTTTTATTGTGCTTGCCTGTGGTTAAATTGTGACTGACAGATTTTCTCTAACTGCCTAATCGAATTCCTTTCAAAGAGACAACATTGTCCCTGTGCTTATTGATTAATAACTGCTTGAAGCTAAAATCTAAGTTAGTGCCATTTACTGCCAGTGAAGACACACTGTATGTTAAAAGCTGGCCCAGCTGCACATGTAAGCAAGTTGATAACACCTTGTAATTTAGCAAATTGTCAATTAAATATTTAACCAAGAATTACATTATTGATAACTCTTGGTTGAAATAATAAATCAGTAAGCTATAACCTCTGGTAAAAATGCCCCACACAATGATGTTAGAGGAGAAGGCTTGGCTCTCAGTCTCTGCCCTATTTCATCCCAATGGAACCCTCTGAGATTAAGGTAAGGACCCTTTAAGGGACGGTCAGATCTTTCACACTAAATTCTGGCATCCATGTCTTTATGGACCTTGTTTTGTGCACTGGTGCACAGTCATGTTGGAAGAGGAAGGGGCCAGATTCAAACTGTTCCCAGAAATAGCTGAACATGTATGTTTGTATGGACGTAGGTAAAATGTATGCAAAATAAATATAACCAAAAAGGCAACAAAAAAAAGAAACTGTACTATAGCAACTATAAATAATTTACATGAATATGGAATGGGATTAAATAAGTTCAACTTTGTCCTACTTTAATTCAAGCTTGTTAGCCTCATGTCATTAAGACCAAAAATTACCGTACTGACCTAAATATTGGACAACCGTGATTATAAGACGACCCACTCTTGCCATGTCTAATTTTTAGGAACAAAAAAAGACCAAAAACTAAAAATAAAATAAGTGCTTTGCTCTGTTGGTTCTAAGAATTTTATTGAAATAATATTGCAATGAAAGATTTGTGCATTTAAATTTGTGCACATTTTATTAAAATCTGGCAACACTTCAACAGGAATGCAATCGGAACTTTAGGTTACAATGAACATCTCAAAATCTTCATGAGGCATTTACCCACAGACGTCTTCTGTCTTGCTCCGTTCTGGGCAGTGTTTCTCCTTTGTAGCATCCTTGTCACTTTTTCTCTGTTGTGATGGAAAGATGACCCCAGCCCCAGTGAGGTCACTGGCTTTACAAAATAAAAATTCCTCTGCTGTTGGGTTTGTGTAGCGAACCAGAACACTGTCAGCCTGTATAATCGGTTAGACCCTAATTATAAGACGACCCCACATTTTCACATCGTTTTTAGTGTAAAAAACCTTGTCTTATATTCATGCAAATACAGTAAAAGCATTATTTATGTATTATGCACACTGGGGATAATGATCTTATTTAAATGTATATTGTTTGTTGTGTAGCTCATAATAAACTTACTCAATTAAACAAAATTATGCACTAAGGAAACACCAATCAATAAGTCTATTTGCTGAGTTCTTGAACGTTGTTTCTGCTTCACGAAGCTCAAGCTCATCTTATTTGTTGAATAACTTTATTTTTCTGTCTTTTATTGTCATAGTAACTACTGCTGGCCGGTCTGTAAAGTTAAAACATCAACCAGGTTGAGAGCTTTAGCTTTGCAGCAACTTCCATTTTAGATGATAGAGTTGGACCTGATCTTTGGTGTCTCATCTCTTTTCTCTCCCAGACATATACCCCATTTACACTACCCTTGAAAAACCGAACCATGCCGAGACCGGTCCGAGCTCGGATCAGTTAACCAGGCCGAGCTCGGTTCTGACGACCGTTTACACATCACGCTATCTCTGTTCCTCGACTCCTCGCCTCCTAGTGACGATCTGCGGTATTACTGCCAGTATTGAAGGAGGAAATCAAGTAGTTGGTGGCGGTAATGCACCAAAAGGTGTTTGCCAACCGCCATAAAACACAAGAAGAAGAAGACGAAGAAGGAGGGAACCAGGCAAATCAAAATGGCGGCGCCCGTCACATTCAGAAAGTTATGCTTGATTATTATTGCTGTACTTCATTGTTATTATTTAAAATGCCTTTATTTAAAATGTTGCGTGAAGAAGATTTTGATTGTTGTTCATAGTTGAAGAAGTTGTTGTTCTTCTTCTTCTGTTTCCAGAGGGGCATTACCACCAACTACTGGAATGGAGTGTGAATCAGGATGTGCAGCCAGACGGAGATGATGCGTTCTGCTCATGCGCTCTTGTTATCAGAGAACCGAGCCAGGGAAAAACCGAGCCGAGCCCACCTCTGGAACTGGTCTGCAGTTATCTCAGTTCAGTTCAGTTTGCTTTCCATTTACACACGATAAGTTATCTCCGTTACTGAGCTCGGACCGGTCTCGGCACGGTTTTTCAAGGGTAGTGTAAATGGGGTAATAGCTAATAGTTTAGCATTCACTGTAGCTAATTGTATACGCCCTCTTTCATATTTTTTCAAGTTCAAACTTTCTCATCTGCTTTAATGTTTCTTTCCTAGACAGAGCCCCTTATGAGGCTACTGTTACCTTCCCTAACATGGAAAGTATTCATGAATCTGTTCTTCTGTTTTACTTTTATTTACCAACTTCTTTTTTATAGAGCCTCCAGTCAACCATGAGTTGATTCTTTAAAGTTTTTAACCCCTTTTCTACATAAAGCTCCATGATTTCCATTACAGTAGCAGCCATTCAAAATAGCCCTTCCC
>NW_015150839.1:78848-80100 GCF_000732505.1 Cyprinodon variegatus
CAGAGCAGTTACAGAAATACAACCCCTGTACTTAGAAACCTGTGCTTCTTCAAATAAAGTGGCAAGAGGAATTGAAACATAAAAGGTAGTAAAAAAATAACAACAGTACAATAATAGTATTAAAGTTTAAATTATCCTATATTTTCCTCACAACAAATGATGCCAGAATGGTTAAATTATTTTACATAGTCAGTGAACAAAAGATAAGTAAAAAAGTGAACAAAGTTATGTCAGGGTAAGTGCAAATAAGGGATTTCAGGTTAAGATGAAAAAACAATCTTCACCTTCATCGCTACATCTCTTTAGAGATTTTTGGCCAGGAAAACCAACATGTCAACCCTTGCTGGCTTCAGACTTGCACGCTGACATGTGACAATATTACCACTGGCACTGAACAGTCTCTCTGATGGTGCACTCGTTGCTGGTATTACGAGCCAACTTGCTAAGCCAGGGGAAGTTGACATTGTGCACTCTCCACCAGGCCAGTGGATCTTGCTCTCCATCAATGCTAGGAGTTATGAGGTAGTTGTCCAGTTCTGCTTTAATGGTATCCTCCAACTGCATAGTAGAGGAAGCAGGGACCGCCTTGAAAAAGCTGCCCAGTGACCGCTTTCGCTTTGTAGAGGTGGATGGTGGTTCTTCTTCTGTACTGAGTGGCATGGGATGGGTTTTGACACAAGCCCTCTGCTCCTGCAACACACAGTAGAGGCATAATGTTTTGCAAGCAGTTGTGATTACTGACATTGATGTTGAAATGTTGCCTTGGTCTTACAGTATAATTCAAAAACATATATAGAAAAAACACAGCTTTTTGTTTTATTTTGAAAGAGTGAAGAAAAAGGACAGCTTACCTTTAGTGCCAACTGCTCCATTTCCATCTTCACTCTGTCTTTCATGAATTGGACATTCTCCTCACTAATGTAGTTGGTCTTAAATCTTGGGTCGAGGAAAGATGCGATGTCCAGGAGTTCCTGGGTCGCTGGGTCACTGTATTTCTCTTCAATGTAGTGGAGAGCTTTTGACTTTATCTCCTTTGTGAGATCTGTGTCTTGGTCAGTTACAGCAAGTGTTGCTGTTCTCAGCAGGTGGAGCACTGGCTTTAGGTAGGATACGCTCACATAGTCCTCACCTGAGAGGGCGTCTGTGAACTCCTGAAGAGGACCGAGAGCATTGTTTACAGATTCAAGCACATCAGTGTCTTGCCAAGTCGGGACCAGGTGCCGCGTCTTCCTGTCTTCAGACAGAACTTGGC
>NW_015150839.1:80110-81182 GCF_000732505.1 Cyprinodon variegatus
GGGATTTTAACATCTTTTTTCTCTCTACTTCTACGTCTCTTCTTTCAACAACAGCGTTGTATCAGAGCTATGTTTACGTTCGCGTAGCCCTCAATATGGCCGCCACGTCCCACAATTAAACGCGGATCCCCGAGCCCTATTTGCTTGTTGGAGTTTGCTCATGTGCGGAGGTTGTTTGCTAAAACAGTTTCATAAAGCCAGTCGGAGATATTATCCACTGTTTTGACCCACTGTGGTGCTGTGTATCATTGTGCTATATTAAAGGGTAACTGAAAAGACCGCTAATTACTGTGCTGACGCTAATCACGCTCAGCTTGCTATTCTAGCCTAGTTAGCCTACTTAGCTACTGTGTCCAGGATCCACTCCACAGGAACTACAGACATCTACTTACTTCTCTGATACAGATAAACGCGCTCAATGCAAGCAAAAACCTACCCAGGTAGTACAAGAATAAATAAACAGACATACAAACACACACCACACAGAACTAAGCTGTATCTCCTGATACAGATAAGATTTTTTTTATTCATCAAGCTCTATTTTGTTGGGGTGTTTTCTATTATTTGTACGAAAAAATAATAACTCTTGTTGTGTGATTATTATAATTATTAGAAATAATTATTGCTCAACCATTAGGAGTCCGACTTTCTGAACCTAGAGATTGTGGTTTCTTTCTAACATTAAAAGTGCTACATAAATGTCTTTCCTAACAAGCTGACTATGCAGGTCAATCTTTGAGGTGTCCATCAAACTGTAAGTCCTAGCAACATTTGAGTTTCAGTCATCAGCCTTTTTTCCCACTGACCTCGAACTCACCAAATCACTCTCTCCTTTGTGCAGCCGCTCCAGGTCTCATGGTCGCTGGAACCACCCAAGCTGAGATACCTGTTTTCCTTCACCTTGTTTTTTGTATCTGAAAAATAAACTGTTTAACTCTGATCCTCTTTCTGTGAGTGTTTCTGCATATGAGCAAAAAATATAAGACCCATCATGACAGTTCCAGCCTAGTCAGTTCACCCAGAACTAGAAACAAACATGGAGAAACAGCATCTATGCTGCACTGATCTGTGT
>NW_015150839.1:84827-85998 GCF_000732505.1 Cyprinodon variegatus
GCTCTCAGCTCCTCTTCCTCATGCTGAAAAGACTCACAAATTCTTTTTTTTTTTACTTCAGAGTTGCCTCAGTAGTTCTGACTGATGCTTTTTCTGACCTGCACTAATCATTAGGATAAAAAAATAGATAAATAAAATAATACATAAATATGGAGGAGAAATAAAGCTTTTTTTTTTCTTTTGTAAAAAAAACCCATAAACAAATGGACATCAGTATCGGTGCAGAAACTTGTCTTCCTTTGTGTTTTAGAGTCCCGAAGATTACTGCAAACTCTCATTGTACTGCTGTCATATAATGAATTGTAGCCTACAAAAGTTTGACAGCTAAATTGAAATCATTGAGCACCTAGTAAGTTTTAATTTTTTATTTGTATAATCTCATAAACATTTGAGTCTTCGGATAACAGAGCACAGTGAAGCATTCTTATAAGATATGATCTGCCGACAGTTAATGATGTAACCTAAAACCAGCATAGCTATGATACCATAGACCCTTTTCTGTCTATGTTACAGTTATGTCAGAGTCTTAGCTGGAGAAAAAACAAGCAGGCAACTGAAGCCAGTACAACCAAGCACAGGGTGTTCTACACAAGGAGCTTAAAGCAGCAAATTGTTTTGTTGCAAATGATTAGAACTTTTACCCCATACCTTCTGCCACTTCTACACAAGAATAAACTAGAGTAACATAAACGACAGTAGCTGTGGCTAAAAGCAGAGCCCTGGTCGATTCTGGTTAAAAGCAATAAAATGGCGGGAACAGACAGAAAGATCAAACATGCTCTTGTATGCAGGGCATACTTTGTAGCAGGTTAATTACTATAAATCGATTGGTACCATTTATGGTTTGCTTATGTAAATCTACACACAGCTATGCAACCTTGTGCAGTTTGCTATCAGATATAGACGTTTGTTCTGTTTACTCTGACTCAAGCTAGCTACATGGTTGCTTTCTGGCGCATCTAGGTAGTGTCATGATTGGTTTAAACTCAAACCCACATGCAGAACACAACGGAGGCTGGGTAAAAGTTTAGTGTCAATATCTTAAATAAACAGAGTTTATTTAAGATATTGACACACAAAAACATGAACTGGATCTGGAACAGGTCCGGGTTGGGTTCACTGAAGTCTGCAGAGATGATAGTTTGATTAGCTGGCAGGCAGATGATTAATG
>NW_015150839.1:87572-88935 GCF_000732505.1 Cyprinodon variegatus
TAGGTGTAGATATGTTGCTAATCCTGTCAGATCATCCATTCATTGAGTTGGTGTGTACGGTTCATCTGATCTGTTGACTTCTTTAAATGGATATTCGGGCCCCAGAAAGTAAATAACCGTACATAATCTGTTAAAACATATTTTTAACAGCTTTATTGAAAAAAAAAAAAAGGTAATAAAACCTTGATAGATAAGGTTGTTAAAGTGCTCTGGGGGAAATCTTTGTTTACCAACTGAAATTCACAATGTTTACCAACTGAAAGGGGTCTAATTTAAGTTATAAAAGTTTCTTTGAAGTTGTACCAGATCTGAATGACCAGCTGAAAACAACTAACCTAGATAACCTATCCTAACTATCTGTACATAATAGCAACTCCTAAGCATCAAAAAGTCCTTGCTGGCTGTTTTTCTAAGACCATTGCATCATTTAAGTTTCACTCTTATTTTTATATTCTCTAACCTTCTCACCATAGTCACTTTCTCTAACATGGACTCATCATGGAGAAAAGCATCAGTGGGGCTGCAGCCATTAACATCGTCAAATGTAAATGATGGAGTTGGGCCTATTTCTCAGTGCTTACCCCTGTTTCTCTTCTGAACAAGGGTGCACATTTTATTTTGACTAACTGTATTTCTTTAATCTTTTTGGCTAAAAGCTAGTTTATTGTTATGTTACTAACAAAAAGTATTTTTTGTTAGTGCCTCTGTGTTCTTTTTCTGTGTCTGGCTCTGTCTTCTTGAGCTGCAGTCAGCCTTGGCAGAAGGCTGCTCTCACTACGTCTGGTTCTGGTAGAGCTTCTTTCTGAAATGTGGTTTTTCCTCTTTACTGTCTTTACATGTATGCTGAGTTTGATAGATCGCTACTGAGTCAACAGCGTAATTCTAGCTTAATGATTGTGCTCATGCAGGAGGAACCAATCCTGCAAAGTCAGACTTGATTCTGTATTTCTGCTGACTGGGGTTCAAGGAGACAGAAGCAGACAAAGAAAAAGAAGCAGAGATACAAAAGGCAACTGTCAACCAGCTCCACAGGTGGTCCCGTCCAGGAAACAATCAGATAATCAGCATCAGTGGTAACGTAAGCTGGTTATCAACTCGCTAACTCAATCCATCTTGAACTGATCATGAATCTATAAATGCGCACGTTTGCAGATTCAAGGTATCAGACCAATTGTAAGCGCAGAAGGAAGAGTCCCGTATTTCTGCTGTAATCCTATGAAAATAAAACACAAAAACATAATGTCTTCGGGTTAGTTTGACTTTTTAATTCAATCGTGTTGGCACTAAAATAAAGATGGAAGCAGATGCCACCATTGCATCATATTACAAGATTTCATTATCTAGTTTATATAGTCTAGTGAAA